>NW_008671859.1:49077-53619 GCF_000695815.1 Acanthisitta chloris | reverse complement strand
AGAGGCAGAGAGGCAGAACATTTTAGGCCCAATTAAGAAATAAGATAAAAGAGCAGGCATGTGTTGTCAAAGTGAATGTATCAACACCACAGGCATCAGAAATATAGTGGAAAATTAACAGTAAGTGGGACACTGTAATACTAAATATTCAGCAAGTTTAGGTCATCCTAGAATCAATACAATTAATAAATTAACCACATCAGTGTGAAACATAAAATCTGTGGGGATTGAAATTCCAGACCTAAATAGAAACAACATAGTGTTTCCACTGTAGCATGGGAAGAACTTTGTGTATGCTACTTCTTCTGTGACCGGGATGACTGTAGAATATAGGGGGATTCCAAGATGCCAGGAAAGGCAATATCAAACATCCGACTTCAATTATTTGCATGTAAATAGGCCAGATATTGTGCAAGAATATCACATGAAACAGTTGATAACTATTGCTTGGAGAAACTAGTTAAGGATATTGATCAGAAAACAGGCAATTATGGAATTGGCTTGGAAGAGAAACATATAAATGAGGCATTTTACTTAAAAGAAGCAAAATGGGGCAACAAAGAGAATTAATTATTTCCTGCAGACATGAAGTCTGCTGAAGGATGCTGTGCTGAAAGCACAAGGCCAGTGCACATTATTCATCAAGTAGGTTTGAAAATGGGCAGTACATGGTAGCTTTGCAAGTTGGCAAGATAAGAGAGGTTATTAGAAGAATAACTGCAAATCCTTCAAACAGCTAAAGTTGGATCCAAATGAATAAATTAGAAAGTAACAGACACTCTGGAAGCTTACATGTACAATGACAATTAGATAGCCAAAAAGGGGTTTGATGAGTTTCTAGCAAAAAGAATCAAACCAAGCAATAAATCTTTTTTTTCCCCTGAACTTCAGGATCAGGAAGCCTGCCAGAAAATCAGTGGAGCCTGCTGATTCGTGTTCGAAGGAAGCACTCAGAGAAAATAAAGCTATTAGAGAAACTAAATGAATCCTTTGCATCACTTTGTTCGCTGTAGAAGAGTAGATTCCCACATCAGAAACCTTTATGGTATGGGGTGACCCCATTACCAAGACTGTCTGAAATAGCCATGCCCAGGAAACAGGCATGGCAACACTGAAACAGAATGAACAGCAACAGGTTGCCAAAACCGAGATGATATCACCTAGGAGTTTCAATGGACCTCAAGAATGAAATCACTATATGACTAATAGCAGATTATAACTCTATGCTTAAAACTCCCTTGATATCCAGCAAGTGGTTATCAAATATCAAATACCAGGCCAATATTTTTAGAAAGGTTTCAGGGGAAATGTGAGAAAGAACAGACCTGAAAGTCTGAAATCTGTACTAGGCAAATAAGCAGAAAATGTAATGAAGGACAAAATTCATTGACACATCAATAAATTTGATTTACTTGGGAAGAGTCAGTATGACCTTTTCCATTTTACAGATTGGATTTGCTTGATGATCAATGAACATGTAGATAAGAGCAATTCCTTGGATTTGCTTGATGATCAATGAACATATAGATAAGAGCAATTCTGTTGATATAGTCTACTTGGATATCCAAAGGCTTTTGGCAAATTTGTCCCTTGATTCCTCCCATAGGCTTTTAAGGGAGTCAAGCAGCTACATCATGAGAAGAAAAGTCATTGTATGGCAAAAAGACATTTAAAAGATAGGAAACAGAAGAGGGGACCAGACAAATTCTGCAGGGCTGGGTAATGCAACCCTGGCTGTCAGGGTGTTTGCAAGTAACCTGGAAAAGGGAATGAACATGGGTCAGTCATGATTTTACACACTAGCATAATATTCTTCCCTCTTTTATTCTTTATTCCTATCCTGCTATGCCCTAATATTTTTTTGAGGTTTTTTGACTGCTACTGAATGCTGAGCTGGCATATTCATGGAGCTGTCAAGCAGGTCCCAAGGTCTTGCTCCTGAGTGCAACTAGTCATCTCACAGCAAGTCATTTTAGTTGTGAATCTGTGATTGTTTTTATCCACTGTGTATCTCTTTATATTTATGTACACTACATCTCATTTACCACTTTATTCTCTAGTAACTATGTCTCATAAGGTACTACTAAAGTATTACTCTGGAAGTCAGACCTTGTCCTTAACAGCATGAGTATTTTACTGTTGTCAACAAAATTTCTCCCTTCCCCCGTCCTCTGTCCCATGCTGTGATCTGCCAGTGACTTTTTCCAGGTAGGTGGTGACTTGGAGTTCCCTCTCTTTGCCAGCAGCTAACAGGCCTAGTAGCACAGGGTGGTCCTTCTCACCCAGGGACACAATGAGTCCACCCAAAGGTTGCTGAGCCTGGAGGATAAACATGTAATGAAACCCAGAAATGACATACTGTTGTCAAGCATAAAGAGACCTTTCCTTACAGCAAGCTGAACTGGCCTCAACCAGAGGCTGCTGGCAAGCATTGAGCCTTGAAAGCTAACCCACTAGTATAGCCCAATCCATGGGGTGCATGTCACATCAGCAGATTTTAAACAGCAACAGATAATATTTGCGTACAGGCTTACGCCCCCTTTATGGGGCCCAGACCAACAGCTCAAAGTCTACAGTTAGAAATTATTTTTGCATCTTTGATGTTTTAAGGACAGTTCAGGCCAGTGCCTCAGGCCTTAGCCTTTTGAATCCACTCCACCTTCCTACTTGTTTCTCTTTGGGCTTATAGAGAGTGCAGTTTGAATACTTGGAAGTTCTTTATTGGCACTATCTTATATCTTATTGTAACAACTCCTGAGGACATCAGAGGTCCACACCCTACAGAGACTTTATTTAAAACTTAAGCTTAAATTGAGCCAAACTTTCCCTCCTTTTTATTTTTTTAAGATATTATTCATATTTTAATGGAAACAGATACTGAAATGGGAATTTCCATTCTTCATGGAAGTAAAAAGTATGGGAACTCACACAGGAGTGCCTGTTCGTATAAAATTCTGAGCTTCGTTTTCAATCTCAAGTGGCTAAAACTAGTTATGAAGTGATTCAGATTAGCAACCCTACTTGGGATACTCATCTAATTGACCTAAGCTTGGGAAGCTTTTGATGTTCCTTAATCAGTGATACTACTGTGCAGTACTAAGGGTGTAGATCAGCAACCATAGATTTAATTAAAATGAAAAGTGCTTTATTTTAACAGTTTTTCTTTTCTTGAAAAGGGTGGAATCTTCCCATGCATGAAACAAAACTGATGATATCAAGGATTAGAACTGATCTAATGTTAGTTACTGAGGTTTTGTGTCTACATCCTCCCAAAGTACCTGAAAAGAGCCTATGCCCAAAACCAGCCAGCAAACTTTTCACAACAAAAAATATTTGGCAGCTCTGTCTGTCAGGTGGAAGGGCTTTTCCCTCTTGCTAAAGCAATACTTGTGATTTAGAGCCCTGCAGCTGGTTGAACTGCAGCCTCTCTGGAAAGAGTCGATGAGAGGGCATAAATACACTCCAGCAGTTGCAACATGGCTCTGAGCCCTGGAGAGAGAGTTTATTTCCACTAACTGTCTGCCAAAAGCCTCTCTCCTGTGAAAACACAACAGATGAATTCACAAATTCCAGATTTAGGTTCCCTCACATTTGTGGGCAGGTGATCAACAGCGATCATCCCATAAAAGGCTAAATAATAACCACTATGGCAGCCAAATCCTGAGCTAAGTATCCTTGAGCTCTCTTCTGTTGCAGCCTTCACTTCTGATGTTAGTAATCAAATGGGCTGAGTAAGAGAACTTTTGACAACTGAACTAATTTCTGTGAGCCCATAGCAACTTCCTGTCCTTTCACGTGCATTGGGTAAGAGGTGGCTTTTTACCTTTCTTCTTTTTAGAAGCCTGGCACAGGGAGGAGAAGAGTTCTTGCTCTTTGGGTTGAAGATAGTCTTCTGGACAGTCTTCTTTCCTTTGCTCTCTCCTTTGCCAAGACTACGGATGTTGCTGGCAGTGATGGTGATGTTAAAGGGTCTGTATTTTAACAGGAATGGATTTTTTTAAACTGAAAGGATATATTCATTTTGTGAAAAAATATATACTCACAGTGCAAATGTGGAATATTTTCTTAAACTCTGAGCATATAAACCCACAAAATAGTAATTTTTTTTTATGTTACCCTTGATTGAAAAGTTAAGATTTCTCATAGAAAATAAAATTAAGCAATATTCCAAATGCATTCTCTGATCAGAATCTCACTAACGAATTATTCCTTTCCTTCAAATGATAGGGAAAACCCATGACTTTTAGGTCATGCAAGTTTAATGGGTTGTAGGTTGCTCTGTCTGTAAGTATAACTTCCTGAGGTGGGTTTTTTTTTTCACAATATGCCTCATTTACATTTCTTTGTAAAGTGAGAAACAAGAACCTCTCATTAACCATTTTTACATTTAAAAGCACATTAAAAACTTAGTAATGCCAAAATCATCCTTCTGAAAGTTATGTTATTCTTAAATCGGTCTTTAGATTTAATGTTCCTCTCATTCCCCTTCCTTCAGAGTGCATTCATAGTTCTATGTATTTGGGAAGAAGAAAATTGCTCTTT
>NW_008671859.1:43669-49050 GCF_000695815.1 Acanthisitta chloris | reverse complement strand
TCCCTGAAAATCAAATACACTGCAGTATCTTAAAGTGCCGAGTCCTGCACTGGGGTCAAAACAACCCTATGCAGAGTAAGAGGTTTGGGGCAGAGTGGCCGGAAAGCTGCCCAGAGGAAAAGGACCTGGAGGTACTGATTGACAGCAGCTGAACATCAGCAGTCAGCAGTGTGCCCAGGTGGCCAAGAAGGCCAATGGCATCCTGGCTTATATCAGCAATAGTGTGGCCAGCAGGACTAGGGAAGTCATCATTCCCCTGTACTCAGTGCTGGTGAGGCTGCACCTCAAATCCTGTGTTCGGTTTTGGGCCCCTCCCTACAAGAAAGACTTGAGGTGCAGCAGTGTGTCCAGAGAAGAGCAATAGACTTTGTGAAGGATCTGGAGCACAAGCCTTATGAGGAGTGGCTGAGGGAGCTGGAGGGTGTTTAACCTGGTGCAGAGGAGGCTGAAGGGTGACCTCATTACTCTCTACAACTATATGAAAGGAGGTCACAGCAAAGTGGGATCGGTCTCTTCTCCAGGTAACAAGTGACAAGTGACAACATGAGAGTTGCACCAGAGGAAGTTTAGATCAGATATTAGGAAACATTTTTTTCACAGAAAGGTATGGTTTCACTTAAAGCATTGGAACAGGAACCACCATCCCTTTAAGTGTGAATATGGCACTTGAGAACCTGGTTTAGTGATGAGCATGGTGGTGGTGCTAGGTTGATGGTTGGACTTGATGATCTTCAAGGTCTTTCCCAAGTGTTGCACTTGCTTTTTCCCTTGGTGAAGCTTTTGCATACTTCAGGCTTTTACACTTCTGCCAAACCAAGACAGACACCAGGAATGATCCAGCCATTCATGGTTCTATTGACTGCAGTGTCTGCTCGTATTTTTCTTCCTTGGTGAAGCTCCTGGGTGCTTCAGGCTTTTTATGTTCCTTCTTCCAGAAGGGCAACTCAGGAATGTCAGCTTTCAGACAAAAGTCTTCGGCTGAAAACTTGAGTGTGTTGATCTTTGCCTGAAAACTTCCATCTGTAAGGGGGTTAATGCTGACATGATGCACACATTTTCATCACCCGTTTCTGTAAAAACAAAATGTCTTTTACAGCCACACATAGGGAATCACATTTTTGAAGACTTTATTGTAGAAGGTTTACTATATTGTTCATTAGTTGAAATTCTTCCATAGAACATCAGCCATGGACAAAGTAGGTGCCTGATCACTGCTTATTAGAAATGCAAGAGATTAGATAATGGGGTATCTGGAGAGACAGAAAATAGTTAAATGCAATTATTTTAATTCTTTCAATTTCTTTCAGCCCCACTTCTTATTGAACAGTTACTGACTACAGGAAATGAAATTCTTATCTGCAAATTGGCTTTCTACAACACAGATTTCCATACATCACTGGATATGTTGGCTTTTTTTGCATTTATATCAGGAAAATATCTGCGTTGTTTAGTATCTGGAGCAAAAAGTCCTTCTTGGTGCCATATGAAGAGCAGCCCATGACCAAGAAGAAGATTTTTTCATCTGAAATGATCTTATCTGAAAGTCAGGCTTTTCTCAGATACCAAGCTTGATTTGTGAGTCTGATTTGAGGAATCCAGTTAAAGATGTTCCCTTTGCCTTCATTCAGGTGTTTCGTTTTAACCATGGTGATGATGGAGTTGTGTTCATCATTCAACCAAAGTCCTCCTGAATTCAGAGCACCCCAGGCAAACAAAAGATACTGTCAAGGGCAGTGTCATTTTACCATGTGGTAATAGTAGGCAAAGGTAAATTGCTTTCTCCTATTTCAATCTAAATGCTAAGTGTCCTAAGCACTAAAAATTTATGTGTACTTTCTACTAAAGGGGTCCCAACCAGGATAGCAAGAATGTTGCAACTTAGCCAAGAAGAAGCCCCTTAGCAGGGACCCAGGAAAGGAGTTCATGTTACATCGAGTCTGACTCAATACTGCTCTGATGGTTCAACCCTTCGCTGAGCACTGAATTCAGCAGTAAGTCTAAAAAACACTCCTTGTTTTCAGTTCCCATGATAAGAAGAACCATGACTGGCTGGAATCAGTCTCTGTTGAATATCTTTGGATATTTAATATCCTTTCCCTATCAAATATCTTGTAAAAAACCGTAAAGGTTAAATACCTCATTTACCCAAGTTCCAACACTGCAGGCTGCTGCCAGGGCCGGCAGCTTTGTTTGGGCTAGGTGGTAAGGCTAGAGCATGCTGACATCCCTCTATTTGGGTTAATTGATTTTTTCAAGAGTCAGTGCACATGTTTAACGCAATATGAGCCAATCAAAATGCCAATTTCATCAGCAGAATTAAACACAGGACATAATAAGAATCCAGGAACCATGAGAGAGAGATACATAGATACAATATCTACAGACACATGAATTTGCATGCAGCTAAACACAATCAAGAGGAAAATGTCAGTGCAAGCTATACAAGTGAGAGGTGGTCTCCTTCACTGGGAGAAGCTGCTGTAACAAGGGGAAGCTGGAAGAAGCAGTGCTCTTATATGGGATTTCTAACCAGCAGTTATGAATGTGCCCCCATGGGCACAGCAAAGGTGGACCACAGCCTCAGAACATCAAACTTATACATATTCCTAATCACATATTAAAATGCATAAAGCCATGCAAAAGTTTGCTTATGTGATACTAAACCCATGTACAAATAAACATATCTGCCTTTGAATAATGAATACAGGACATCGGTGCTATTTCCTCACTGCCAGGATGCTCAGCCTCTGCTTCCCAGGCAGCCATGTCCCCTGACAGTGCTGTCGTAGTTTGCATTATGATATTCTGCACATGCAGCTGTACAAAAAAAAACCTTATCACTTTGTCCCTGAGGCTTTTGCTCTTCCCAGGCTTTTATGTGCTCTATCTTTTTCTCTTTCTAAAACTAGTCATGGCCTTCTATTCCCCTTCCTCTGCTTTTTTTTTTTTATTCCTTTCTCCATCCACTGCTTGTCTTTTTAGTAAGATTTGAGTTTTGCTTCTGTCACCCTTCCTACACTGTTTGACCGAGGTGTTGCACAGTCTTTTGATAAGTCTGTTCTCAAAACATGTAGAGATATTTCACCTATTTGAATCATAGTATGGCCTGGGTTGGAAGGGACCTGATCCAAAAGGTCCAACCCTCTTGCCATGAGCAGAGACACCTTCTACTAGATCAGGGTGCTCAAAGCCGCATCCAACCTAGTCTTGAACAATCCCAGGGATGGGACAGCCACAGTTTCTCTGGGCAACCTGTGCCAGTGCCTCACCACCCTCACAGTAAACAATTTCTTCCTCATATCTCATCTCTTAATCTCTTAATATAATCTTCTAATATTTACTCTCTTTCAGTTTAAAGCCATTCCCTCTTGTCCTTTCACTACGGGTTCTTGTAAAAAGCCCATCTCCAGCTTTCTTGTAGACCCCTTTAGGTACTGCAAGGTGCTATAATGTCCCCCTGAAGCCTTCTTTTCTCCAGGCTGAACAACCCCATTGGACAGATGAGAGGCTCAATGTTTCTAGGCTTGGGTGTTTAGATGCAGAAAAAGCTGAATTCAAAGATGAGGTAACTGTCTCATTTCCTTCATAGTCCCAGGTTGTAGTGGTTTCCTTGGGACCTTCAGTTTCATCTCCACATAAAATTTTGGCATAAGTGAGAAGATAGAATTCATGCACTCTGGTGTTTGGGTAAACAATGAATACTGTGTTTGATCACCTACTTATGATTTTTTTGTGGTTCTTTCTGAATATGTAGACAGGAGGGAGAATAACAACCTATTTTCAGTGGGTAGTAGTTGAAAAGAAGAGAAATATTTCATAGCTGAGTGAAACAGACAGGAAGGTCCTGATACTTAACAATAGGTTCCCCTCTGCATAGCTTAGATCTTGCCTTTCTTAGGCATACAAAGCCCTCTGTAAATTTTGTGCATGCAAACAAGAGAAATCTTCAAATGCCGCTGCACTGCATTATATGGATTCTTCAGAATCCCAAGGGGCAGCCTTGTTTTCTCAGAAACAAATCATTGCCTGAGTTCTAGAAAACATTTGTGAGAATGCAGCTCAGCTCCTTAAATCTCAGGCATAAAGAGGGTCCTTCCCAGGAGTGGAGAGTTGCTGAAGTTTGTCTCCCAGAAAGCCCCAGAGCCATCACCTGCTAGCAAGGCAGGAAGTGCTGACTGCTCTGAAGGAGCAATGGAGAGTGGGGAAGAAGGTCTGTTTTGATGGTTTTATCTATTGAGGTCTCCTAGACTGAACATGTGTGTTTGTGTGTGGGTCAAAGAGTAATAGACAGCCTTTCATTGGCATGGCTTTAGTATTTGCTGTCTGTGGTTGGCAGGAGACAAGATCCACCTACAAACATTACACTGTTTTTACTCTTGGCTTGAGTATCTGTCCCCAAACCACTGTGTAGCAAACCAAATCCTTCACCAAAGATATTAAAACTTATTTTAAAACGGTGCAATTTCACGGCATAATAATCCCTAATAGGATGGGCTGTTGAAGTTGCATGTTGCTTTCATAACTGCAGTGCCAGATGGGCTGAAGGAAGCCTTGGTGGAAGAGCTCAGAAGGGACTCTCAGAAGTTGTTGGCATGTACAGTCATAACAAGGTGATAGCATTTTCAGAACTGACTTTGTTTCCATCACTTAAAAGAAATCCTCTCCTTGATAAAGAGACTTCTAGGAGATTTCTGTATCAGATAATGACACTGTAATGGAGATAAACACAGTTGAATGCTGCAAGCCAGACTGATCTCACATGAAAATCAAGATGCCTGGGCTGCAAAGCCAGTCAGGCTGTCCTCAATGACTGGATTTGTGTTTTCCTCACAACTTTATGAATGTGTTAATAAGGAGGCCAAGGTGATCTGCTTCAGCCTATGTCAGAGCCACTGTCATGGTGGCAGTGGGGACCATTCTGCATGGCCTCTCACCCCTACAGCAGTGAGGGAGCTGATTTCTCCTCACACCACCCTGCAAAGGGCATGGTCTCCACGTCAGCCACAGCCTGACTCACCTCCTGCATACTGGGACTGGAGAAAGGGTCACAAAGTCATAGTGTCACATCTGTCCAATTACACAAAAAACATAACACAGAAGGCACCAGGCAACCTTTGTACCAGTGGTCTGGAAAAAAAAAGCCATGCAGGGGTATCTTGTAGCTTAACAACCTGCTCTATCCAGAGATGAATTGGAAGCTTGGGTGAGTATGCACAGGCAGGCCATGGTCTTACTCTTCTGCCCCAGCCTCTTGCCATGCTGTGGCTGCATCTTTCACCCTTCCTGCACCTGATTTTCCAGCCGTAAAAGAGGATAGTGCTTCTTTCCTACCTCTCAGGCATGTTGAGAGGATAAACACTTTGGAGAGATCATAGCTATTC
>NW_008671859.1:29117-43651 GCF_000695815.1 Acanthisitta chloris | reverse complement strand
AGGAATACAGCAGCACCAGAGATAGAAACTTGTGGGCAGAGATGTCTGTGTATGTTATCCCGTGGGCTGGTTACTCACCCCATGTGTTCAGACTCGATAGACAAACACACACAAACTGAGCACAGGCTGTTTGGTTATCTGCCCTACACTGGCTTTTACAGACATAGTTGCATAACCTACCTAGATATGGGTAACAAATAAGGCAGCTTCTCAGCTTCTTTATTTTGAGTTTAACTTGAAGTAAGAGAATAAAGTGCTCCATGAATACTTTTGCTTTTTCCCCTTTGATATATTTTCTATTTAAAAAGCAAGGCTTGTTTTTTATTTTCATAAAATAAATTATGCACTCCCTCTAGTGTCAGAAATTGTATATGGGCTTAAAACACGTTTGATCAAATGTTGCTATAAAGCTAAAGTAAGGTGCAATTTAATTTCTCCACATTCCAAGGTTAATAAGTTATACCGAAATGTAGAATTAACAACAGTCCTACCTGCTGCTGCTCTGCCTCCTCAGCACTGCGCTCATAGAAAAGAAATATATTATTAAACAGTGAAATAAAATAAGTACTTGTCTTATTTATAAAGCCAGGTCTCTGACTCAGGCTTTTTGCCACCCTCTTTAATTCCAGTTTCAAACCTCCACCTTGAAAGAGAACATCTGAAAAACCAAATTGTGCAACAGAAATGCTCCAAAGGAGAGAGTTAGAATCAGAGGAAAATCCAGGGAAGGACTATTGAATTTCAGCAGAGAAGAAAAAAGGAGTCTCCTGAGTGCCTTGGGGTTTCATGGGCTTTCCTGGATCATTTTCTATTACCGTAAGTTGTGAGAATGTGGAACATAAATCTTACGGCTCTCAGGGCTCCTGGGGCCGTTCCTCAGGGTAGCAAACCCACAAGGCTGAACCCTTTGGCTGCACAAGGCACTCAGTGCATCAATCCTTCTGCATGCCCAAAGGTGTCACATTTCAGGGGCTCTGTGCTCCCCCAGCCAGTTTTTCTGAAGCATCACTGCTTGAGTTTTTCCAAAAAGTCTGAGGAAAAGAGTGTCTTCTGTTGCACACAGGAGAGCACTGCTGGCTTCCAAAAACAACATATTGACCAGGATATTGGATGTCCTCTATGACTTTCTGTTCTGATGCTGATTTTAAATCGTGGGTAGAGGTAACACCCTCTGTTTTCCACTAATTGGAAAGAAATGAATGTCCCTGGCAGCTGGCTGCCTGCAGAGACTCTGGTTCTGCTGCCAAGCAAGGTCACAGAAATGCACAGCTCAGTAGGGTAAGCAGGTGGAAAGGGAAAACAAGGGAGGGATTCCAGCTCCAGTGGAGGCTCAGTCCCTGTGTCCAGCCTTGGTGAGTGTTTTCATGCTGAGGTGCCTAAAGGCAAACACACAAATAGTGAGGCAATGAGTATGGATGTCAGCAGGTGCTGACCATTCACAAACAAAGCTCCTTTCCTGTAGCTACCTAACCACCGATTACACACATCTAATTTTATCCACCCAGTTTGAATGAACTATGATTACTCCTTGCCTAATCCTCCCTCTAAACATCCTGCCCTAGACTGGCAGGCTTTGGACAGCACAGGAGAGGCAGCAGGCATGTACACTGTGAGAATGAAGCTGCAGAGGGTAGGATGCATCCTCAGGAAAGGACCATGGCCCCTAGTAGGTCTGGAGAAGGTACAGGAGTAGCACTGGTGCTCACAGGGGATCCACATCTATCTAGACCTCAGCAGCTTCAAAGCCTGGTCTTAGGGAAGTAAAAGAAAACAGCAGACCTCAATGCTGCTGATTTCCTAAAAATATATAAAGTTGTACCCTTAAAATTGTGCCATGGCATGGCTGGCCAACCTTCTTACCAAAACTTTATGCAGCACTATGCTGTGCATCCCCAGATATAGGAGCCAGATCATCCTGCCTCCTCTTCACCTGTTTGCTGCGGCCAGGTAACACATAGGGCCAGGCAGCAAGTTGGGGTTCCACCACCCTCTTAGGTGACCTTCTGGCTCTCCAGATCTAGCTCACATGGCTCTGCTGTTTTCTGCTTTAGATCATACCCATCCCCTCAAAACAAGGTTAATTATTTAAAGGCATCAGGTACTGTACTGATGATGGGAAGTCAGTGCACTGTACTGGGCACTTATCCATAAGGCTGTGTGAACACCCTTGGGTGCCCACTCCTGCCTGCCTCCAGCCAGGTGGTTACCCTCTGTCAGGACCTCACAGCTGCTTCATTTATAAAGAGAAATAAAATGAGTGAGCTTCTTTGTAGCCATTATGTTTCTTTACAAAGCACCTAAAAAAGACCTTTCCCTGAACAGGGGAGGGGTTTCTTTACTACAAACCTCAATTCACTTTCAGCTACCCCTTGGCCTAAACGTTTTCTCTCTCTTTCAGTGACTTTTCCAGTATTTCAAGACGGCTACATTGTAAAGACCCTGAGGAACTATAGGGCATGGCTGGAGGTGCACAGCTGTAGGCTGAAAGGCAACAGACCTAAGTTGCAACAAGGGAATTTCTGCTTAGACACAATTAAATTTTTGTCACCATGATGATGATCAAATACCGGAATGTGTTAGGAAGAGTGTTTGTGTGACATCTGGTCTGGAGGTATTCCAAACTCTGCTGGAAATGGTCACAAACCACCTGTTTTTTTCTGAAATTTCTTTGAAACATCTGGTCTGGAGGTATTCCAAACTCAGCTGGAAATGGTCACAAAACACCTGTTTTTTTCTGAACTTTCTTTGAGCAGGGGTTAGGTGAAATGAACTCCAAAGGTCTCTGACCAAAATGATGCTATTATTTTGTGATTATGTGCAATAAAATCACGCAGATATTATTGTGAATTCTGTGTGATGCATGGACAGCAAAAACATTGAATAAACATTGACAGGGCAAGAGGACATAGCCTCAAGCTGCACCAGGGAAGGTTTAGGTTGGACATCAGGAAGAACTTCTTCATGAAAGGATTGGTAAGCATTGGAGCTGGCTTCCCAAGGAGGTGGTGGAGTCACCATCTCTGGAGGTGTTCAAGAAACTACTGTATGTGCTACTTCATGCTATGGTTTAGGTGACAAGGTGGTGATTGGTCAAAGATTGGGCTCTACGATTTTGGAGGTCTTTTCCAGCCTAAATAGTTCTGTGATTCTGTAAACGAAAGATTCTATGTGTTTGCCTCTCCTCACCAGTACCCAGGTTTTGACTTGGCCTTTCTATAATACACAGAGTAATTATCCCGTGCATGCAAAACCCAACTGTTCCGTCACGGCCCCACTAGAGGGTGCTTTAGCAATATAAATCTTAAATGCTTGATTTAAGGCTTCCTAGCAGACCTCATGCTTCAGAACCACTTTGCATATTGGAGACCGGCAACTCTTTGAGACTGTCTGAAAAACTTTGCAATAAAGGATCCAGGATGCTGCGTTTATGCATGTGTGATAAGCATGCAAACAACACAAATAAACACACAAAAAATGTTAGGGGTCATTTCTTGAAAGCCAAACTCTCCTGCAAAATGACCACTTTCTTTTTTCCTCAGTTTGCTGGTACCTGGTGTCTTGGGTCAGCCCTGACAGCTAGATGTAAGGGCCACCCTACATACAGATCGTTTGAGCTACTGTTGACAGGACTAGCAGGGTGGTCAATTTTTGTGATTTCACTGTGAGTATCCTGATACTAAGAGATTTTGTTTTTGTTATTAAAGGACAGTCCTTACAGCATGCTGTTTGCTTTACAGTATTAGTTTTTGTTGGCACAAAAACTAATGAAAATATTGACACTTTGAAGCCATCAGCAAAGTCCTTGTGAACATCTGTAGAACAATCACTGGCACACAGGCTTAAGCTGTGCCTCTTAATTCTTCAAACAGAAGACAAATACAAACAGGCCCCGTACTGGTAACTCTCCTTAAGATCATGGGTACACAGGAACAGAAGGAAAATGTTCTCCTTTAGCTCTTGTCATAGGAATGGTTGCAGATGTCAGGTACAATTTCTTCGTGTTACAAAAAAATATGTGATGGGTCACACAGAGTCAGATGGCTGGTGATGCTGTTACATACAAGCTCTTCTACTTGCCATTATCTGCTCTATTGCTGAAACTCAACAGAGACCTGACATTTATCATCAAGTAAATATGGCAAGTGGTGGCTGGGGCATTGTTCAGGTTCACTCTACTGTAGCTTTTGAAATGCATGACAGCACAGTAATAAACCTGCAGGCAGTGTTATTGTAAGCTACAAATCTGTCATTTAGACCCATGAGCAAAGCATTCTGCTGTCAGCACGTGGTTGCCCTGGCTTCAATAGTAAGAAGCCAACTAAAAACAACATTGTTTTTGGAGACAGTTGTGAGAATTTGTTCAGAATTACATATATACACTTAGAAAACAATGTGAGACATGGTGAAATAAACAAAAGGGGTAGTTCCCTTACTTTCACGTTTTATTCATAAACAATGTCTGAGTTTCAATGCATCCAGATGAGACCTAGGAGAATTCCAGTTGAAGTTCTCTGGTGCATCTGACTTCATCTGGGTCTCCTGGAAGTTAATCAGCTTACCTAGTGGTGAGCTAAAATAGTCTCTGACTCCATTTCAGACAGACAAAAATGCTTCTCCCTGGATGTATCTCAGCTAGTCTCTTTTTTCTTCTTGAAAACACTTCCTTACATGTTAGCACCTTGTCCAGCTCCATCAGTAATACACAGTTAAGTGTTCAGGCATTGGGTCAAGGCAAAAGGAAGTGAAAGAATATAGGAAGATAAAGGGCAATACACAGTGTGAGAGGGTTTACAACTCCTGCAGAAAAGGAAATAGACAAACTGATATTGTAAAGAGAATCTGTGCATAACCCTATTGCAGGTATGTAAAATCCCACTGGAAGTCTTGGACGGAAATGAGCTTGCAGGACTTGGCATCTCCTTGAATAAGCTATGTGAAGGACAGAAGTGTAAACTCCCTCCTGGCAGAGGAGGCTGTGAGACAGTCAGAGACCAGCACTGCCTGACACAAGGTCTTCTGCCACCTCAAGAGAAGGAAGGAATTTCCCAGAAACCTCATGTTGTTATAAGGAGACACAAATTATAATTGTGCAGGGACACAACTATAAAAGCTCAGGAGTAAAACCAGATGCAGGTCCTTAGGGACACAGGTAAACAGGGTATATTAATACTTCCATAATATTGAAATGACTTGGGTAGGAGTCATCTAAACTTGTGATGTGGCAGAAAAATTATCTACTGACTGCATTATGAAAAGTATCCTTAATTGTCACTAAGGGGCACTTAGTGGGATCAAGCAGTTAATGTAGTTAACATCACCAACCAAAAATAAAAGGTCAGGCTACAGCAGGGAATGGCTAGATTGACAGTGTTCATGGGAGTTAGAGACTCTCAGACCTACTGGTTCAGAAAGACCCAGCAGGGTATTGGGCACCATTCACACTTTCTAGTTGAAGGGGCATTGCTTGAGCCAGGTTGGGTGTTCACAGTGCCCTGCTAGTTCCCCTCCAGCTAGAAGCCAGTGCTGCAGTGCCTCTATGAAAGAAAAGGCTGTTTTTCAGCCTGATCACAGTCCCCAGACCAGCTCCCTGATCAGCTGTGTCCAGTGGAGAGGGGATAATGGGGCAGGGACCGATGGCTGTGGCCACAACCTCTGCTGGGAAGTCACTCTGCAATGCAACCCTTTGGGAGTCAGCCAGAGCAGCCTCAGAGCTGTCAGAGAGCTTAGATAAAACCAGATTTCACAGCAGAGGAAGGTTAATGTTGTTTCTACCTTTGAAAGGGGGGGAAAAAGATGGACAAAGAAATTATTGACTGGTCAGCTTATCTTGATTTCCTCTGCCAAATCTGGAGGAAAAAAGCAACTTGTAACCATATAAAGGAGATAAATGACAGCCAACATGGATTTATCAATAATAAATCATGAAAAGTTTTTTTCCTCCTATGACAAGGTAACAAGACATGATTTGGAGAGAGGCACTCACTGTCATCTCTTTAGTACCTTCACTGTCACTACCCTCTCTTCATTGGCCTATACAACAGACTCATAAAGAAGTGAGTGAAATGTATACTAGCTGGATCTGTTATCAGTGGTATATAACTGTCTGGGGAACTCATACTTAGGTAATAGCTACCCATATTTCACAATCAACAGGGAAAGATGTATTAAGCAAGATCCCCCAAGGATCTGCCCTCCATCCAGTATTATTCAATATTTTCATTAATGACTTAGATGATGAATTAACAAGTATACTTTATTAAATTTTCAAGCAACACCAGTGCTGGAAAGGCTACAAGCATGTAGGAGGACAGAACTAGAATTTAAAACATTCTTGATAAATTAGGAAAATGGCCTGAAAGTAATAGGCAAAAATTCAATAAGGACACATGAAGTCCCACATTTATTTCCCCAAATGCAGGATGGAAAATGTCTGGCTATGCAGCAGTAATGCAAAAAACACCAATCTTTACAGTGAATCACAAACTAATCATGAGTCAAAAGTGTCACATAGTTGCAATCCAGGCAAAGAGCATCCTGGTGTACCTGAGCTAGACTTTAGTCTCTGAGCCAGATGAAGAAATTAATGACTGTAGTTGGTAGTAATAAGGGTCCAGTTTTGGTCAGCAAAAGCCTTGAAAAATACTGGCCAACTGGAGAGGGATTAGAGGGGAAGGGAAGGAATGAAAAGAAGTCTAGAAAGCAGGACCTATGCTATGATAAGATATTGAAGAAAATGGGGCTGTTCAGTAGAGAGAAGAGAAGGCTGAAGGGAAATTATACCAGTTCTGAGAACTATGCAATATGTAATATGTAAAAGACAGACAAAACCAGACTATAAGTCTTTTCCATGCCCATCCTAAGAAAGACAAGCATTGATGATAAAAAGAATTTAGAATGAATAGCATAAAAAACAGTAAGGCAAGCAAAGTCATGAACAGATTGCTTAATGAGGATATAGACACTATACTTAGAGGTTTTGAAGGATGATTTGGACACTTGTCTATTAAGAATGAAAGAAGTCTAGGTCACACTGCATGGAGCAAGGGAATGCTCTCTTGCTCTCAAGGAAACCATAAACTCAGCCTTCTAGGATTTTTGACTGATGGTATGAAAGCTTACAATGAAAAATGTTTGACACAGACAGAACTGGTTTTAAACCTTTCTGCAAGAAACATTCATCACAAGCTTAGGGGAAAATACATTGATCTGCTCACATCACCACAAGGAATACATTAAAACAAAGAAAGCCTCAGTATCCCAAAAGTTTGGATCTGGAAATTGAGAACATCTAACATTTCAGTCCTCCAGCCTGGACAATGGTGTGATCCTTACATGCCTCACCACTACCCTGCAACTTGCAGGTGTGCCAGATATGTCTAACAAAGTATTTATCTTGTGTTTATAGCAGCAATTCTGGCACAACCTGGGCCAAAAATTTCTGACTGATCTTGGTGCAACCTGAGGTTTCTTCTTTCCTCTGTTACACTCAATCAAAGACAGCAGCATCTGGAGACTTTCTTTTGCTGTTTCAAGGATCTCTTGTCAGAGAATATATCTGGGTGACCACAGTGCCCATCTCTAGCACCTGTGTAACTCCACTGTAGCTAAGCAATTAGAGTTTTATAAACCATTCAGTTAAGACTGAATAGTCAAGGCTAGAAATGCCAGCCTGGTATTTCTGAGCTGTACAATACTCCAGGCAGCTTATAGGAGAAATAAATAAATTTCTCCTGGTCAGTCAAATCAGACACCCTGAAACATGTTTGCAGGAAGCAATCTCTTTGTGCAGTGTTTATCAACGGCCCTTTTTCAGGTCCCTGCTGACCGTGGCACAGGGGTAAGTTGCAGGTAGGTGCAGAGGTGCTGGGCACATGCAATCCATTTCAGTTCAGAGTCAGAGCTTTTTTTTAAATATCCTGCTGACTTGGTGAACTTCCACAGTCAAGGAGAAATAGGGAAGTAACTGGAAGGGCAGGAACTTCCTAACCTCCTGGAGAAGCATAACCTGCCTCTCCTCTTGGGAAACTGCCCATTTCTCACAGTGAAAGTATCACTTCCCATGGTAGGTCCAGGGAAAAGAAATGTCAAATAAATCCTTTTATTAAAAGCATGTCTCCCTTTCCCTTAAACCACTCATTCCATTTGAAGAAAAGGCAGGGGGGCAACCAGATTCTGCAACCAAATAATAATTTCTCATGCATAATCATTTATCATTTATCATGACACCATAGGTCCTGTCTTGCCTCTGAAAATAGGAATAGTTTCTACCTAATCTTATTTCAGATGCATAATGTAATCTCATCTCATCAGAACAAAGATCAACTCCTGGCCAATACTGGTCCTCAGTAATTAGCGGTAGCTTCTTTATTAAATTGATTTAGTTTTAGAATCATAGAACCATTGAAGTTGGAAGATATCTTCAAGATCATCCAGTCTGATCATCAATTTAGCACTATTACTGTAAACCCTAGACCACTAAGCCAATTGCACAGCACTAGACCCAGATGCCTCTTCAACACCTTCAGGAATAGTGGCTCCACTACCTCCCTGGGCAACATATTCCAATGTCTCACAACCCTCACAGTAAAAATTTTTCTAATATCTAGCCTAAACTTCTCCTCTGTCAGTTTGAATCCATTACCCCTTGTCCTACCATTGCAGTTTCTAACAAAAAGTCCCTCTCCAGCTCCCCTGTAGGCCCTCCAGACATTAAAAAGCTGCTATGTGGTCTCCACGCAGTCTTCTTTCCTCCAGGCTGAACAGCCCAAACTTCCTCAGCCTGTCTTCATGAGGGAGATGCTCCCGTCATCTTATCAGCTTTGTGGCCTCCTCTGGACTTGCTCCAACAGTTCCGTGTACCTCTTACATTAAGAGCACCAGAACTGCACATAGTATTCCAGGTGGGGTCTCATGAGAGCAGAGTAGTGGGGGAGAATCACCTCCCTCAACCTGCTGGCCACACTCCTTTTGATGCAGCCTAGGATTCGATTGGCTTTCTGGGCTGCAAACACACACTGCTGGCTCAGTGCGAGTTTCTCGTCCACTGTCACTCCCAAGTCTTTCTCCTTGTTGCTGATCTCAATTACTTCCCCACCCAACCTGTAGGTGTGCCTGGGATTGCCACGGCCCAGATGTAGGACTTTGCAAGGACCTTGTAGGACCTTTGAAACATTCACTTAAGACATCTGCCTCACAGTAACCAAGACACAACACTGGTCAAACTTTGCCAACATTGCAAACTCCAAAACCGAGAGCATTCCTATGTTACCTCATTTCAACATGCTCGTGTGCATGCTTAATGTGACACAGCGTTTAACTCCAAGGTCATATGCTATTTCTTCCATGGTACTGCTGGATGACTTAGTGCCCTGAATGGAAAAAGATCAATTAATGAGCAATTTTATTTTGTCTCAATCAGAATGTGGCCTCAGGCACATGTGTTCGATCCTGACCTGAAGAGAGATGGAATTTTCTCATGGTTTTCCTGCAAGTGCTTCCTCTTAGGGTTCAATTCACCGTCCCATTTAGGTGTCAAAAGTAGTCTGAGAAGCGGACTGTGGCTGATGAAATGACTGCATCTTAAAGCCTTATTTCCTGTCAGCCTAGCCACAGCACCACAACATTTCTCTTGGCCTAAATAATTTCTTACACTTTCTAATTCAGGTCAGCTGGAATACCCAGCTTATCTGTGGGAAGTTCTTAACATAATGCAACTCTACCAAGTATGACAGGGTCAGCTTTATTGGGGCCTACTTATGAAGAGAACTGAAAGACTTTATAGGGACCTTCAGGACAGGTAGGGATAGAGATGATGAGATTCATGGGTGCTTGGAGCAGTTCTAAAGGGGTCTGTGGTATGTAGAAAAACCTCTCCAAGCTGGGAGTGGGCTGATTAATTATCCCTGGAGTTTGGGACAGATGTTATGAGGCAAGTGGCAGTAAGGGAGTGGAGTATCTTTTAGCTTCTCTGGCCAAGTACAGCTGGAATTCATCTGGAAGAGACAGTCATTTTTGAAGGGGAAATCCATCTCTATCAATGTCCTTTATCAATTCTGCATCCATTCCCACGCACAACAGACGGTGGCCTTATCCTCACTGTCAGGACTAGGTGTGCTGTAATCAGGTTCCATCACAACTGAATACAATAAGCCCTTAATCAAAACAAAAATCATTGCATTTATGAGAGAAACCTCACTAAAAGGCTTCTTTGTTCTGAGTAAGATTTATATCTATATATTTAAGTCTATATATTCCAATCCTACATGGAGAACTACACAGATGTGTATTGATCACAAGAGCCTAGTGGTGTAGAGTTGGAGGATGAATGCAGTGACTACACCAGGGGCCTTGAACATGTTCCCTACAAACAGGAAGGGGAGTAACAGTTTTCGCTATTACACACCGTAAGTGAAGCCTTTCAACACGCTAAAGAGTGGAATTAATGTGACAATTTGTTTGATAAACAGTGGGACAGCATTGCAATATCTAAGCTATTGGTTACAATATTTTATGGGAGTAAAAATCGTGACCACTACTGAAGTGTGAAGAAAACAACATGTTATTATTTTACCTTTTGTGCAAAGGAAAAAAGTAAGAAGTGATTGTTCAGCCTAATTGTTGTATTTCGCTGTGATTTCTATGCCTGTCAGATAGCAGTTAGCAGGACTATTAAAGTGCATTAGCTCTCTGCTGGTGTTTAATGACAAGCAGACATGGTCCATATTCATCAAGCAATTATTTATATCATGACCTTTTATAGAGCTGTGAATTACCCTTAAGACTTTTGCAGTGAGTGATATTTCTAATAAACTGTTAATTTTGCTCCAAAAGTTGTTCATATTTTTAAGCTGGGAAACTAAAAACTGTGAAATTAAACCTACAGTACCAGCTGTGCGAATGGGATCTATGAGACTAGGACACAGTTTCAGGTCACTCTAATGTAATAAAAGCACATTGTGACAACAGAAATTAAGGGGAGCTGCAGATATTCATATCTGCACAATAGAGTTTTATGAGAGTAAATGTAAGTGACCTGCCAAGGTAAATAATGTACACGGATTTCTTCAATGCTGCTGCTGGGACAGGCTCAGAGATGGCATCTTCAGCAGACTTACCCTCAGATCTTCAGTTGCATCAGTTCTGTGTGACACCTTTATCCCTCATGGCTGCCCTGTCAGCTTCTTGCCAGCAGCATGGGGCTGACAATTATGCTCCGAAGTTTCATTGTGTTAGCAACACAAATCTGCTGCAATTCAAAAAGCAGAAAGAAATTTTGAGAGTCAGGCCATACCCTTCTCAGTAAGGCCAAATGTTCTCTGATGTTAATGGAGATGCTGTCTCAGAGAGGAGCACACACTCCAGACACACCTGGCTCCTCTCACATCGTTCATGTCCCAAATCAGAAACTTGTTTAGGTTTTATTCAGTTCTGCCAAGGGGCCTGATTTTACAGGTACTTCACAAACTAATGTTGCAGACGGGCATCTGGCAAGCTTAATTTCCCTTTAAAGCATTTAGATGCCTAAATGCTTTAAAGAAAAAAAACCCTGGCCCTAAATGACCTTAAGTAGCTTTTCCTCATTTTCAGAATTGATGGAGGCTCTGCAAACTCTGTCCACCAGCCTGCAGAGAGACATTTCCTTTCACTTGGTTTTCTCCAAGATCAGCCACAGAGCTCCACCAGCGTCCTCTAAACTATGGATGGACATGAAGTGCCATTAATATCCAAGCCCCAGCTGCAGGGTGGACCAAGCCAGGAGACTCAAACAGCCTCTGGCTTCTAAAGCTGGAGTCACAGAGAAGATTCACAGAATCATTAAGATTGGAAAAGGCCTCCAAGATCATCAGTCCAACCTTTTACCAAATACCACCATGCTCACTAAACCATATCACAGACTGCCACTACTCGTTTTTTGAACACTTTCAGGGATGGTAACTCCATGATGGAGACTGGCACTGACAATTGTATCATGATGGGTGACACTCTTGTACATATTTCTTCCCAAATACAATTTCCTGCTGGTAGGCGGTTGGGTAATGTACTAATGTAATCAGAAATTAAGCACTTATTATCTGGTCAAAAGCATTAGAATGGATCATCTAACAAGTTTTTACCTTTCTGTAATAGGAAACAAACCCAGAAGAATAAGACAACCTTTCTCCAGAACTACCATTTTTATTACTACATTCCAGCACAAGGCTTTTTTTTCAGGAAGAGGGAACAACTCCCAGAAATAGAGTTCAGAATAGAAACACTGATTTTACAGTTTTGAACAAGAACCTTATCATTCGCGTTTCTCATGAATGTTTTATAGCTTGACAATTTTCTGTTCCTCAGCAATGTACACCACCAGAAATCTTACCTCATTATGTGCTTTCTAAATGGATTTTCCTCTTCTTCTCTATGCAGTATTGCCTCCTAGCATGTGACTTATTTAGGAAAATACTTTAAAATTTGATGCAGGGCATTAAAATGTAGGTTATATTCACTCAGCAGAAACTCATTTCTTTTGTCACCTGTTGCTTTTTGTGGCCATCCAAATTCCAGACTAAGAATATACAACATTTCAATAGTACAGGGCACTGGAGCAGCCTGGGTGTTGAGCTGAAGTAACAAATTAATTTTGAAGCCTACAACTACTTTTGTCAGTGCCCTCCCACCCCCAAAAGATACAGCATAGAGTAGGGCTCTTATTTTACCTTGCTTGGTGCCATCTAGCACCCTGGGAAGGGATGAAAGAGCATTGCTTCACCCTGTAGAGAAACTGCCATATCAGGCAAAGGCTAAGTGCATTTTATCTATATGCATAAAGTAGCATTCAGGGAGAAAGGTAACTGAAGCGAAGCACCTATTTCAACCATTCCAGCTCACATAATCATTTCACACTGGCATTTGTTGGCGAGAAGAGGCTGGCAGAGTTAGCGCTGACTGCTTCATTGCTAACAATATGCAACTATGAAAATAATGATTCATAAATGTGGTGTGTTTTTTTTTCCCAATGTACCCACCAGGAAAAAATTAAAGTAGCACAATAAAAACTGCAAAACCAGGCTGTTATGTTTTCTAGCTGTCCACAGAGAAAAGTAAAAATCATCTCTTCTTTTTTTGAGAAAAGAAAGTGCTTTTGTACAATCTTGCAATATCTCACAATCTAATGTTGTTTCAAATCCCATCTCCCAAGAAAGTACCAATAAGAACTTATAGAGAGTACAGTATAGGCCATATTTCTGTCATGAAGAAAAAAATCTAATCTACTTTCAAGGCTGTGGTGATTCTAGTTTTCAGAAAGAAATGGAACTAATACAGTACATGATGTCTTGGTGGTGGGTAACTGGAAAAGATTAATACTTTTGCCTTACAGTTAATGGAGTGGTATAATTCACTTGCTTAAGAATACAATAATACCATTGAATGCAATTGGTTTGTGATCACTTCTTGAAATACGGGATTAAATGACAAGGAGGGAAAAGATTTCTCATTTTGAAACTGTCCTGGACCAATAAGATTCCCACAACGTGAATTAAGACACAAACAAGGTCAAATACTGCCAACAAGTGTGAATTTTGTTATTGTCAGTCACACGAGAGGGAAAGAAGCCACAGGAGAGCTAGAAATATGGAAAAGAGAGAAGTAAGCAAGATTTTAGATGCAGAAGCAGGGATAGTCACCACCATGCATCCAGCGGCTTCCCCTTGGTCAATGTCCTCTTCAGTAGTGGGGAAAGGAGCTCTGAAGGAGCTGTCTGGAGTAAAGTGTTTTTTGGTGAATGTGTGGCTGTCCCACCCAGACTGGGAAACCATGGCACTGGCACAGTCACCACACAGGCACTGGCATCATGTGAAGGTTGCATGCTATCCTGTCCAGTTCTGCATATGAACAAGCTCTTGAGGGGCTGCCCAGGATTGAGTCTCCCCTCCAGTCCTGTTGTTGCCCATGGTGGAGCCTGGTGCACAGAGTTCACTGGCTGTTGCCATGGTGTTTACCAAGTCCTTGCATCCACGGGTCTTGAGCAAGCACAGATGTTTATGAAGTCTTTAGCAACCACAGGTCTTTGCAAGTAACTGTTCTACCCTGGGAAAGTTTGTGGTCCAGTTACAGTGAGAAATAAATGGTAGAATTTCCTGTCATTTAGTCCTCCTCAAACTCAGCAAGCCTTGAGGCAAACAACCTAAAAGTCTCAGTGCACCACAGAAACATATCAGTGAATGAGGAAGTATCAGCAACATTTTGTACCTTCAGTTACTGATGTTATTTCTATGTATTTCTATGTTATTTCTAAGGAGATATTTCTGTATCTCCTTAGAGTGATGTGGCTTTCCAGAAATACTTTTCATTTTTTAGGCAATTGCCATGTAATTTTAAAACCAATTAATGAGCTACTAGATAAGATGTGTCTTGTCCTATCTGTGCACTTCTGAGAACAAATTCTGAATCAAAGCCAGTAAAAATATTCACGGCTCTAAGTCCACTAGGCATTACCACCCTTCAACTTCACTCTTTTTCTCTGAGGTAAAAGAAACTGAGTTTTACTGCAG
>NW_008671859.1:21720-29097 GCF_000695815.1 Acanthisitta chloris | reverse complement strand
AACCTAAGAGAAATTGTTGAAACTTAAATAGAGCAGATAGATTTCAGGGCAGGAAAGACAGAGACTAATTCAGCTGGTCTCTGGCAATGGTTTCTAAAAGCCATCTCTCTGAAGTGTTGAAGGATTTTTCTGAATGGAAGTGAACACGCTTCTCTCAAGAGGAATGCATGTAGAAGGAGAAGAAGGTTAAGGTGAAAATTTATAACTTCTGTTTTTCTCTTTGGGGTGCCAGAAAATGTGGATGATAGGATAGAAGTCTTCCTTAGATGGTACTTCTCCTGGGTTTTAAGAAGTTCTGCTTGCCACCATGGACTGAAACCCAGGAGATATCCACAGTATATCACAGAATCAAAGAATCATCTAAGTTGAAAAAGACCTTCAAGATCATTGAGTCCAACCTTTGACTGATTATCACCTTGTCAACTAGACCATAGTACCAAGTGCCACATCCAGCCAGTTCTTGAGCACCTCCAGGGGTGGAGCCTCCACCACTTCCTTGGGAAGTCAGTTCCAGTGCTTAACAACCCCTTCCATGGTATATCACAGAATCAAAGAATCATCTAAGTTGAAAAAGACCTTCAAGATCATTGAGTCCAACCTTTGACTGATTATCACCTTGTCAACTAGACCATAGTACCAAGTGCCACATCCAGCCAGTTCTTGAGCACCTCCAGGGGTGGAGCCTCCACCACTTCCTTGGGAAGTCAGTTCCAGTGCTTAACAACCCCTTCCATGAATTCTTTGTCCAATCTAAAGACCTTCAAGATCATTGAGTCCAACCTTTGACTGATTATCACCTTGTCAACTAGACCATAGTACCAAGTGCCACATCCAGCCAGTTCTTGAGCACCTCCAGGGGTGGAGCCTCCACCACTTCCTTGGGAAGTCAGTTCCAGTGCTTAACAACCCCTTCCATGAATTCTTCCTCATGTCCAATCTGAACCTCTCCTGGTTTGAGGCTATGTCCTCTCATTCTGTCACTAGTGGCCTGGGAACAGAGACTTACCCCCACCTCACTCCAGCATCCTTTCAGGTAGTTGTAGAGAGCAATAAGATCTTCCCTGAGTGTCCTTTTCTCCAGGCTAAACAATGCAGTTTCCTCATCTGCTCATCATAGGACTTACTCTCTAGACCCTTTACCACAACACATGTGTATCATTCTGAATTTTCTCTTGCTGTTTGGGAATAGAGTAGCTGGACTGAACTGGGAGCCCTCTTATCCAGTGCATAGCCATGTGTACAGGTCTCAATGAGGGGCTGTTCCCCTATTTTGGAGTGACCAAAGCCACCTGAATTTTAAGGAGTAAAGAAGAGTAGTCTTTGAGCAATGGACACCTGCTAGATGGCAGAAATATCCCTGAGAGACTGGCACTCAAAGTTTCATTCATCCTGAAGGCTGGTCTACCCAAGAGGAGGTGAATGTTTTATAGCAGCCATTTGATTAGCTGTCACTGCTGACTATCCAGAGCTCCATGTAAAAGGTAACAAGTCTTTGGTGTTAATCAAACATCAGCAGTAGCACAGCTTAAGAAATGACAGGGATTACATAATATATGAAGCTGCAAAATTACATGTGCATTTTCAATCTGGTGGGAGAAAAATTAGCATGTATGTTGACTCAACATTTTTCCAGAAGAAAATGTGACCTTCCTGTGACCTAGCAGGAGGTAAAACATCTCATTGCAAAATCACAAATGTGCTGTGCATTGCTGGCGCTGTGCCTGCACAGGAAGAAACAAAACAGTCAAAACAGAATTATAGAACTCATAGATGTACTAATTTTGTATGAAGTGCTGATATTTTAAATGTACTAAATTTGAATAACCTGGTCTAGTGGGTGGCATCCCTGCCCATGGCAAGGGGCATTGGAACTAGATAATCTTTAAGAACCCTTCCAACCCAAACCGATCTAAGATTCTATGATTTTAAATAACAGCCCTGGGAGAAAAGGAGTAGTACTACATCTATAAATTTATATATAAATATCATGGCTTAAGTAGAGAATCATATAATCAATACAGAATGACCTGAGGTGCTCAGATATGCCTCACAAATGTCAACACTCACAAAAACTCTGTGATATAGAGAAAAACACCCTCATCTCCCTTTGGGAGGGGGTGGGGAAGTTGAAGTCTCCAGAGGCAGAGGAATCACCTTCCTGACCATCAGACCTTTAACTACGATGTGATCAGTGCAGAGAGAGGCAGCTCCAAAATACGAGTTTGTCTTCAAGTAAAAGGGGCTTTCAGTGATGATGCTCTTCATTTAAGCATCTCATTTAGGTTCTTAATTATACCTCATGAATCTCAACCTGAAAGGCTTTCCAAAGTGATAACAGCATGGGAGTTTTACAAATAGAGAAAGACAATTTTTTACAACCTCTGACACTTTATTCACTATTATTTCTTTTTACAAAAAGCAGCTTCCTTTAGTTTTCCTCCTTTTTTTTTCAGAATCATGCTGTTCATACAAATACAAAGTGGGCAAATAGATTTAACATGTAGTTCTCCTCTGTTGTGACTGTACAGACTACTGTCTACCCACATGAAAGCAAAAAAAATGATTTAAACATTTTGTGTTACTAGTCCCTGACACTTTCATAAAGTATTGCCTATGAAGGATTTGCCACTGGCTTCTCAGAGAAAATGTGCAGGTCCAGAAATTGTGTTTTGTTTTCAGCTGTTGGCTCTAAAGGAAACTTCTTCAGGGTGTTGGCCTGGAAACAGCAATGAACAGTGACCTACCTCCATTGCATTTTGGATCTCAAAACTACATTTCACACCTGCAATCAATGCATTTCTGCTTCTTCTAACAAGAAGGCCACACTTAATAAGACTAGGTACTGTTACTGCTGTAATGGAGGGGGGAGCATCTCTTCAAGCCCAGCAGGATCTCCTGGAGTGACTAACAAGCCTATTTTCAAAAGTCCCTAAAACAAGCATGTGCCATCACAAGTATTTTAAATGTGTTTCATACTATTGTAGGACAATTCAGGTTGGAAGGGACAAGGAAGAATGATGCTTCTCAAAGGCTTTTACTTGCATAGCTCTTTGGAAAGGGATCCTATAATGGCAGGGGAAGGGCCTACCACAGTGTCCCTTTAGATGCAGTATGGACCACTCACTAGTGCAGACAACCACACAGCAAAGGACCTCTGGAGAACTGTTTTTCACTAGACCTCTGGACAAGTGTTTTTCACTGTTGGCAAGGAGTTGCCTTGGAACAATTTAGTTTCCTTTCTTCTTCTATTAAGAGTAATTGTAGTGGGAGTACAGAAAGCAGGAACCTCAGGTTCTGCCTAAACCCCCATTCAGAGCAAAGGCTTTAAGCCTAACAAAAAGAAAATATGGAAGGAACATTAAAGTTAATTTGCAGCACAAAAGAGCCTTCCAGGAATTTGCAATAAAACACAAAATGCCTTGGTTGCAGGAATACTTACAAAGCTAGGAGTGCAACAAGGAGCTAAAATAGGATTGAGATTACCTCATTCTCTTCAATAATGAAGGGGCAAAGTCTGGGCATTTTCTGTCCCATTCTCTCTTTTACAAAATCCAGCTTTGTTGCTTCGATACTGTTTGCTTGAGAGTAGTTTCTTCCACTTTTTATCTTTTAAAAACACATTTTCCCTATGAAGTTCTGAAGACTTTGCATTTGAAACTGAAGCTCCCAGAAGACAAGGAGATCACAGAGTAATACCTCCACAAATTCATCTAACTCCTGTAAAAGGCAAGGGATTTGATACATTTTGTGGGCTAAGAAACAAACAAGCATTCATAATTCAAATAAGATGTGTAAATTGTCCTGCTTTCTAAAGGCTTGATCCTAAATTTGCAGAAGTCAGTGAGGCCTTTCCATCAAATTAGTCCAGCTTGGAAATCAAGACTAAGTGTTATTGCTCCCAAAATAATAGGAATAATTTGAAATAATTAAAATGAGTAATCTAAAATTATTATGAATAATTTGGAGATAATTAGAAAAGTTAAGAATAATAAAATTATTCCAATTATCATATTGTCTTAGGAATAATATAATTATTCCTAAAATAATATATTCCTAAAACATTCCACATATATAATAATCCCTATATAGATGTGTCTATAGAGATGTTTAGAATCATTAATTATAGCCAAATGTAACAAGCCATAAACCTTGTCAAATACTTCCCAGTCTTGTTAGGAATTCTTCCTCACTGGTGCAAATTATGGCCTTTTTCAGAGTAATTTTGTGGTTCACCAATTCATTTCATTTAGGCAATTCAACAGCCATCAAAACAGCAGCATCTGAATGAAGCACATAGTCCTCAAGTGAAAAGCAATACATGCCATTTTCAACCTCCTTAGCCATCTGGTCTCTCATCACTAGATTATTTTTAATATTCAGAGGCCATAGTCAAAGAAACTGCTTGGGGAATAGAGAAAAAAAATAATTAATTGTCATGACCTGAGCAACATTTTTTTTCTACATGCAGGACACTGATTGTTTAATTAACATTTTGCTTGTTATGAAAGGCTGGAAGGATTATTATCTGGACTTCATTACCAGCATTTCATAAATTGCTACATACCCCAATCAGAAATGTTTACAAATTGATGAACTGATGGAATATCTATGTCTGGTGTACAAATTTGTTACTTCTAATTAGGTCTCCCTTGAAAAAGAACACCAAAACAAAGCTTAGGATGGTAATGACACAGTAGGCACTCACAAGGGTCAACATAATTGCCACTCTTAAACCAGAATGATGAAATGATGGGCCATTTTCTACTCCTCTGCAACCAGCTCACACAAGGCAAATGCTCCATCAGATGGCTACACGGGAGTGAAGTGTGATTTTGTGCATACGTATGTGCATGTGCAGACCACATGTGCTGCAGAACATCAGGTTTACACCAAAACCATCATGGAGCTGCAGAAACTGAAAGTCATGGGTGCGGCATTGTCCTAAGAGGTTCCCAAGGGGAAAAACCCCAAGGCTGGACCTGAGACTGAAGCGATTGCCATGGATGAAACAGTGGTCACTAAGAGGACATGAACACCCAGGGCCAGCCAGGTCACTGTGTCACTGAAATACCTACCGCTGGGCTGGGGGTTCACAGACACCCCTGGACACGTCACCTGAAGGGCTTCAGTCTGTGGAGGGCAAGAATCTCATCCGGAAAAACTCTTTGCAAGCCTGTGCACTTGGAGCCCATCATCAGATGAAGAAAGGTGACCCTCATGCTAATGCACAGCTCAGGTTAGCAGTCTCTGACAGGGAGAGTGCATGCATGAGGGCAAGAAAAAGAAAGGGAGGATATAGCAATACAGTGAAAATCCAAGGCACAGAAGCTGAAGATGGCTGTACTGAAGTACCTCTCATATGCCCTGGTCAGCATATTGACCCCAACCAAGATCTCATCTACAGTGCCTGAGCTGGTTTCGGGACAGGACCTGGGCACCATGATCATCTCTTTTTACCAGGTCTCTGCAGAGGCAACTGCACTGCTCACAGCAAGCTCTATGAACCCAGGGGGAGTCTCCTTCTGCTCCAGACTCCTCTCCATCTCCTGGAGAGCTTCTGTCCCTCCTCCAGATTTTTCCCTCAACAGGGCACCTTCTCCTTGTCGTCCAGGCCATGGCAGAAGTGAACAGCCCCTTGAAGAGTACAGAGCATGCTACACAGTAAGTAGACTCCATCCTTGGAGCATGCATTGAGTCCTTGCTGGATGGCTACAGAACAAACCTGGTGGTGCAGCACTGCTGTGCAGAGCAAGAGGCCAGGGTCACAACTGGGGGATGTGATCTTCAGAGGGGCAGACAAGAGCAGAGGAGACAAGCCACAGCAGCCAGTGGCAGCTGAGAGAAGGCACCCAGCCCATGGGATGTGCTCCAGCAGCCCGTGGTGAGCTGCTTGGAAGGTGTATGGGCTCAACCACACTGCAGGGAGCACAGCTGCCATGGACGTGGGATGTGCTCCAGCAGCCCGTGGTGAACTGCTTGGAAGGTGTAAGGGCTCAACCACACTGCAGGGAGCGCAGCTACCATGGACATGTATCCCTCCCAGCCAAGACCCAGACTCCGCGTGCTTGCATCCAATCAAGATCCCAGCAATTTGGTGCCAAAGTCTGTACAGTGGAGCTGACTGTCTCTGACAGACATCACATCTACACCACAGGTCTCTGATGTTGCCACCTGCTCCTCTCCTGGGGTTGTGGAACTCAGCAGCCCCCCTTGCTCCCAGCAGACACAGCACACAGCTCTCCCCTTTTCCACAGGCTCCTTTGTCTCTGGCTCTGCCTTGCTCTTCAGAGAGAGATGGGGACAAGGGGAGGAAAGGATGGCTGTCATCGCTGGTCTCTTTCAAAATACTGTTGGTAATTTTAGGGTTGAGAAGAGACTGTAGGAGGCAAATCTGAAGTCAGATGGTTTGCTTAATGAACTCTTGCATGGTTTTAGTACAGCACTTCTGGGAAGAACTGATTAGACATAGTAACTCAATTTCAAATACTAAGATTAGACAATGGTCTAAAGATAGCTATAGTTACAGGGCTCTGTGGCATATCAGAGTTAAGTAAGACAGAAAGGATATTTTTGTTAAAAATCAATATTATGACAAAGAGGTTAACCATAAAGAGACTGACAAAAGGCTGTACAGCCCTAGGGTGCAGCAAAGTGGTTAGTAATCTGATTCCCTTCAGGGAGAAGGGAACAAAATTATTAAATGATCTTTGAAAATATTAAGATATATGGTCTGACTTCCTAGAATAATGTGATTAATACTTTTTCCTATTTATGATGAATACTCTCTCTGCCCTTTCCCCTCCCTCTCAAAACAGATACTCAGTTATTTAAAGCTGAAGAATATAGAAAAGTAGTTAAGAGTGTACACCTAAGAGGGAGGGGAAGGAAGGAAGGAGGAAGGAAGGAAGGAAGGAAAAGTGAACTGCAGAGCTGCTGAAAACAGGCCACCTCTTCTAGCTTTTCTCCAGAACTGCTGAGCATTGCTCCCATTGCTTTCTGCTGCTAGACAAAACCTCCTCTCTTGCACCTGGGGGAGGGGAATGGGGGCGGTTGGCTGCTAATCCTAAAGTAAGCAAGAGAAGAAGCAAGACAACAAGATCAAACAGAAGCAAAAGTATATGCCCCTTAAATGCCAATAAAATAATATTTGCATGCATACATGCATGCAAGTGTGTGTATGTCTGTATACAGATATAGGTATATATACAGGACGTGCTTGTACATATACACACAGAGCACAGCTCAATGATAGGTATTGGATATACAGTTCTGGTGTCTTAGGTTGCTACACAGTTCTATACACGGTCAATTTATGTGATCCCTATAAGGCTCATGGTTTTCCTTACCACCCTTTAAGAAATACACCTTCCTCCAAAA
>NW_008671859.1:0-21701 GCF_000695815.1 Acanthisitta chloris | reverse complement strand
CTGATGATATGGCTCATGGCTTCATTAGCACAGATAAGCCATGTTTTCTTTTTATTATGCTCTAAAACCAGTTCTTCTCCAGGTTGCATTTAAATTGATCAAAATGTGGTCATTTGTGTTTGCAGTGCTCTGGTCTGGTTTCATCTTGTGTTTCTTCACTCTGGTGGAAGGGACCATGGGGTTTTAATGCCTGTTCACAGCAATGTTAAAGGTAGTTATCAAGCTTATTAACTTAGATAATTCGATTCTCTTCAGACTACTACACCTCTGACAACCTGAGCTGCTGCAAACCCCCCTCTGCCTTTTTTTTTTTTTTTTTGGTGGAAATTTTGCACAGCTTCACAAGAGCAAAGACTTCCAGAGCGCTTCTGCTCCAGTCAGAAAGGAGTGACTTTGGTTACAGTCAGCTGAGCAATTGCTGTGCCATAAGTACATCAGTGGGACCCTGGTAATCACCTTGGACACTGTTAGGCCCAGCTGGAAGGCTGCAGTGCATTTCCCAACATGCTACAGGCACAAATGTGCAGCCCAGCCATTGCTGCAAGAGGACTGACATACTGCAAGTCCACACCCTGCTTTACCTCACTGCGGCGTGACTATGTTTCCCGTCCTTACTATAAGATTAACTTAAATAGCATAAACTGTGGGAAGCAGCTATCCCCAGTTCTATCAAGGACACCAGAGAACCCATTTTATACAGACATAGAGTTTCTTGATTGTGCTGTCAGCACACACTCAGATTTCAGTGCATATAATTAGTGATCTGTGGATAGATTTGATTGGAATCGTGCTGATTTAAGTTTAGGTCAGATAGTCATGACTGGGAATAAGAGTGCTTTAAATGAAAAGTCAACTCTCTACACAGGAGACTGCAGCAGAGTAACTAAATCAGACCCAAATCACATATGGAGGCTTGTTTAACTGAGTGAAACTGAGCTGTAAAGCTGATGTTAGGTTACCAAAAAAGTATTTTCCTTTTAGTTTGCTACTTCAGTTTTCTTTTCTTCCTATTTGTTTCTTCCATCTTCCTATTTTTTTCCCTTCTTTTGCAGCATTTTCTCCTCAGTGGCTCACTTATGGGAGAACTGCTGTGCCAATTATCTAATAAAATTCTGGCTGAAATTCAATCACTCTCAAAATGTATGACATTTTCAAAAAAAATCTGAATTATGATTGAAAAGTCAGGAATCTGGTTATCCCAATAGTGATAAAATAGCCGTTTTCCTTTTGTTAACATTCTCTTCTTCAGAAGGCAGTGGGAAAGGACATGAAGGTGATTTGGCTAAATACAGTTATCCACCTATATTTCTAACAGAAAGATCTTTTTTCCCTACCACCCACCCCCTGGAAGACAGCATATCTTGAGCTCAGCTTGTCAATACCCAAAGAGTAACTGCTGACAGTGCAGATTAGAGCTGTGGAACCCAACACTATTTCAAAGAGTGCTGCACAAAGAACTAAACTTGCTGTTCTAACTCACTATTAGGTGCCTGACATAGTGGTGAATAGGAGACAACACAAAGTGTCCATGTAGCTGAGTCTGTGCTGCGATGGGCATCAGAGGGAAGGTGGGGTTTGTTCCAGAAAATGTTGCGTACTCAAGTATTCCATCACAGACTGCCATTTATGCTTACAGAATACTTCAAGTACAAACACAGCTTAAATAAACCCAAAGGGTATGTCAAAACAGTGCAACTACAAGCCATCACATCTTTCTGATGCTAATGAGGTCTTCTCCTGTCCCTGTCACACTCTGGGTGACCCTGAGTGCAGAGCTGTCCCAAAAGAACCCTGTTTGGGGCCAACCAGGGAAGAAGAGCAAACCATTTTCCCACCCTCAGAAACCCGTATCGCACCACACCTGACAAAACGCGTGGTCCCAGACAATAAACAGGCAGTTTTGTGGTCAGTGGAAATGCATGTGGTGCTCATGAATGCTGACAGTCCACCCACTAGAGTGAAGAGGCTTCCCACTTTGCTTGTGGCACAGCTCTAGCACAGGGACTGGCGGAAACTTCTCTGCAAAGTGTGAAGCTGTTAAGAAGATGTCAGAAAAAGACAGCTCAGTGGCCACATTTTTCAATCATAACTGGCAAGTGAAAAGAAACATTAATTGTCTGTTTATGTCATCTCCTCCCACAGCTGACTGATGCAGAATACAGCTTAAGGTGGCATTAAAATGTAAGGTGGGTGTTTTAATTTGCCTGAAGTACTTTAGCAGTTTTTAGGTTTTGTTCCAGAAATTATCTAAAGATTGCCATTCTACCGATGTCCTTGTAAGTCACCTACATCCTCTGCCATTCAGTACGGGAGTGTACAGCCCCATGATTTACACAGCATTTCCAGCAATGACAGGGCTTAGTACATGATGTTCGTTGTTTTGTATAAAAAGCATATCAGAGGTGGGTAAGTATCAGTCTGGTACACTGCAAACCCCAGAGCCAAATTCTGCCTCGCATTCATCAATGCCTCCCACCCGCACCCTGCTTTCACCTCTGTGGGAGCTATGCATAGGCAGTGATGCTCAGGCTGCAGGGGCTGGTGCCCACCAGGCCTTTCTGAAAGTAGATTTCCAAATTCCTATTTAAAAACACAGGAACTTGTTTGATATTCCTTAAACAGTCATGTTTCTGGCCTCTTGGCTTTCCCTGATTGGTAGAAACATACCATCTCGCTGCTTTTTTCCCAGTACTGATAGGTCTTTGCAGCCTCAAAGCAGCTCTTCAAAAGCCCTAGGGTGACCATGCCTCCCCCTGCAGCACTGAGGTGCTCTGGCTGAGTGCCCAAACCTGCCCATGCCACGGTGAGTGAGGACGGTACAAAAGAGCAACTTGCAGCAAACCGAATGCAAGAGTGATCTTTTCCCATCCATGAATCACCAGTCCTGCCAGTGCTCACACAGAGGAAACAGCCACAGCCACAAGTCAGGCAACTTAATAGGTCATTGCACACTTAAGTATTTCCCTTCAAGCTTTTGTCTAAACAATGCATAAAAACGTCTGATCACATTCCCTTCATTAAGGGGCATAAACAAAGTGAGTAAGTCTGCCAAAATATGACATCCACTCACTGTGCAGTGAGGTGTAACATCCAGATCTTGTTAACATCACTTATAGTAATGTCACCACCAAAAATGTTCAGGTTTGTGAACTGTTTTTTCCAGACAGGCAGCAGATAATAAGGGGATTTGCAAAACACCTACTTGATGCAAAGATACAGACAATTGGATGTAATTATCTCAGTGTCAATAGGTACGCCACACTGTACCCAGAAAAGGGGGAGTGTTCCCCCTGAGGACCACCTGGGGCTGCCCAGTGCAGTGCTGACTGGTGGTCTGTACCAGCAGAACTGGCACTGATGTGTTGCATCTATTTTACTTGCCCTGAAGTTGTGTAAATTTTACTTTTGGCTCCCCACTAGGCTGCCTCTCACCATTTCACTGCTGGACTGGGAGCTGTATTGGTTTTGACAGTTCCCTGGCAAGTGAGCTGCAGGACTGTGGTTTGTATTCAAACAATTCCCATTCCAGGAAAAAAATCATCCGCCTGTTTATTAGAATCATAGAATGGTTTGGTATGAAAGGGACTGTAATGATCATCTAGTTACAAATCCCCTGCCATGGACAGGGGCAGCTTCCACTAGAACAGGGTGCTCAAAGCCCCATCCAGCCTGGCCTTGAACACTGCCAGGGATGGGACATCCACTTCTCCTGGCAGCCTGTTCCAGTGTCTCACCACCCTCATAGTGAAGAATTTCTTCCTTATCCATGCTCTCTCAGTGTAAATCCATTCCCCCCTCATTCTATACTTACATGCCTTTGTAAAAAGTCCCTTTCCAGTTCTTAGGTAAGCCCTCTTTAGGTACTGGAAGGTGCTACAAGGTCTCCCTGGAGCCCTCTTTTCTCCAGGTTGAACAACTCCAACTCTCTCAGTCTGTCTTTATAGGAGAGGTGCTCCAGTCCTCTGATCATCTTCATGGTCTCCTCTGGACTTGCTCCAGCAGATCCATGTCCTTCTTGTGTTGGGGGCCCCAGAGAGGGATGCAACACTCCGCAGAGCCTCAGGAGAGTGGAGTAGAGGGGGACAATAACCTCTCTTGGCCTGTTGGCCATGCTTCTTTTGATGCAGCCCAGGATACCGTTGACCTTCTGGGCTGAAAGCGCACATTGCTGGCTCATGTCAAGCTTCTTGCCCACCAACACCCCCAAGTCATTTTCCCCAGAGCTAATCTTGATCCATTCTCAGCCCCACCTGTACTTGTGCTTGGGATTTGCCCAAACCAGGTGCAGAATCTTGCACCTGGACCACCTCTCAGGCCTATCAAGGTCCCTCTGATGGCATCCCTTTCCTTCCAGCATGTCAACTGTACCACCCCACAGCTTGGCATAGTCAGCACACTTGCAGAGAGTGAACTCAATCCCACTGTCCACGTTGCTGACAAGGATGTTAAATGGTGTTGATCTCAATACTGACTCCTGAGGAGTTCTAACCCTGGTCCTCCAAAATCTCCCTCCTTCTGCAGTTCCTGAGGAGTGAAACAGAACTTTCCACCTCTCTCCACATACATTCCTCTTCTGCCTGCTTGGACACATTACACTTGTGCTCAGGACCCCACAGTGCAGTGGAGCTGCTGCATCCACTAAGCACAGAGCAGTTTTAGGGCACTGAGCAGAGCAGGTCCAGCCTCTGGCCGAAGAAGAAGAGTGTGTTGGGCTGCCCTGGTGAAAATGTAAAAGGATAAAGCGTCAATATGCAAGTGAAATTCAAGTCCATAAGTTCTCAGACTGGAAGTCCTAAAAGGTTCTTCCCAAGAAAATCTAAACCCACTAAATGCTGGGGGCAGGGGAGGCTTTTAAAATACAAGTCTCAGGTATCCTGTTACTGAAACCTTTAGGTTGCAAAGAATGTCTCCACAGTATGCAGTGCAATTTCATACCCATTAGGGTCCAGCAGAATGATGAATATTTGTGGGCATTTAAAATTAGCATAAAGTGGTTTTTATATGCTATTACACCTTGCTTTCTGGAAGCATCTCTTCATCATGGAAATGTTCCCAATGCCATTTATATTATGGCCTGGAGAGAGGTTAGTTTTATGCTTTATATTCTTCTCCTGAGTTGTACTCTTTAGACCAGCACTTAGCAGAGCAGAGATGGGAAGAAAGCTGGACCTTTTACACACAGCATACACAGCATTCATGAAACTGCTTACCTAGACAGAGATAGGAATTGCCACTATGACACTTACCAATGGTCAGCTGAATTTAGTTCTCTGTCTCCAATAGCAGTCTATGCTAGATGGATTAAGAAGGAGGCATAAGAAACCTGAGGCGTACCAAGGTTTTCCTCTAGTCAATGAAATGAATAATCCCCCTGGAGTTTTATTCTTTATTTTATTTTACAAAATTACTTTAGTATGCTAATAGTAAATTAAACAAAAAACACCAAAAATCTTATGCAAAAAGCTTACCCTATTGCATGGTATGTAGAGTAAGGTACTTCAAATTTAAAAGAACAGGGCTTTAACATAGAAACCTATGTTGCTGGCAAAATCAACCCTTCTCACTTCTAAGTAGCATTAAAAAGGGGTTAAAAATGCAATAAAAATGTACTTTTCCATATAAAAACTGCTTTCTTTGTTGGCAGCCATGTGACAATGAACAGGGAAAGCAGAGTGCTGGGTAAATGCAATCAATGCCTGTAAGCCAGACTCGCTTGGATAATAGCTATCCAGCTGGTGAAGAAATGAGAAACATCAATCTAAGGTACCTTAACTACATTTTAAAGCAGAAATATACCTGTAGACCCTCAGGTAGACTTCAAGAGGAAGGGCTTGTATTTTTGCACGTTTGTGGTTGTGATGTAGAGTAGCAGACATTTCTCTGTGTAACTTGGCCTGGGGACAGTCAATGACCCTTTGAAAGCTCCAAAGTTTGGGGTAAGTTCCCCATGACATGATATAAAGGAGAAAAAGAGTGCTAACAGTCTAAGGAGAGAAGTAGGGTGACACAGAGAGTACTGACAATAACTGAGTGCTTGAAGTAACAGGAAAAACGTGCTTAAGAAAATTTAAATCTAGCAGCACATCGCCTCAGTCCATTTCCTTGACAGAACATAAGGCTGAACCTCTTTTTTTTTGTTGCAGGTGAGTTTCAAGAGGGTTGGGTTTGTTGTTTTGTTTTTTTTTAAAGGAGCCAGTAAATCAGAACTGATAAATGAAATGAAAAAATTCTTTTTTCCCACTTAAATGCAGCTTATTATTAATATCTAAGTCTGACTCACAGTGCAGGAAATATCTTTTAGTCCTCTCAGGCTATTGCGATAGTCACGATGAGCACTGAAGCACAGACACTTGACATGTGCCAAGCTGTGCCAGACCCAGGTACCACTGTTCGTTCGCCTGTGGGGAAATGTAGAGTGTACTGCTGGCTAAGACAGATAAGGCAGCCAATTTAAGATGTGATTTTAAGCAGTTCTAAATGTTAGAACTAAATGTTAGTCTAGCAGTTCTAAATGAATTCCATCTTTCAAAAGCAAATTTAAGTTAAGGCCCTGGTGTAGCAACACAAATCTTCTCAGCAAAATTCAGTATTTTTCTGCCATTTCTGATTGCTTATTTGAAAGCAGAGAACAACTGATGTCAAAGTTTAAATGTTTCAAACATAAATGCATTAAAAACAAGTAAACATTTCTGATTGATCTGATTATTTCACTCTTCCTCCTTAGAGAAAGTTGACTGTCCCCAAAAGTGTCCAAACATTTGGACTATTAATATTCAAATAATAAAGTTTATTTCCTGGTTTAGATGACTTAGAATATACCTTCTGGGTTAGTAATGCAGAGAAACAAGTATTGGAGTAATTATTTTGAAAACAAAATCTGTGTCGCTACCGATGGAACAGAATTTGTAAAAGGGTGTGTGGAAAGCCTGTATTTCCAGCAGATTTCAGTGGGGAAGACAGCTGAACCAGAGTAATCTTCAGAAACATAGCAGAGTGAATGAATGGGTATATTCAAGAAAATCATCCCTGGCAGAATAGTTTGCATCATAAATGCAGAATAACATCAAATTGCAGTACTTCTTTTCTTCCATATAAAAGAAAGCGAAACAAGAACAGAACCTAAAAAGATGCTTTTCAAAGGAAAAGAAGTTTAAAAATGGGAAGAAATTCTTTACTGTGAGGGTGGTGAGGCACTGGGACAGGTTGCCCAGAGAAGCTGTGAGTGCCCCAGGCCAGAAGTGTTCCAGACGAGGTTGGATGGGTTCCTGAGCAACCTGGGCTACTGGAAGGTGTCCCTGCCCAAGGCAGGGGGGTTGGAACTAGATGATATTTAGGGTCCCATCCACCCCAAACCATTCCATGATTCTATGCAAATAGAACACAGGAACTTGTGGAAAAACAAATATGAAAGATTATTAAAAAGCCAGTCATCTACTAAGCACAGAGTCTCCTAAACCCTCATTCTTAATTGATACAAACATATTACTTTGACAAAGAGCATTTCACACTCTTGTACCTCTGGGAGAGGCTGCTGATTTACAGCTTACTGGGAAGGTTGTCGTGGGAAGGCTGTTATAGCTGTGCTCAGTATTAGTCACCATCAGCTCTATCTGCAAGGGCACCTCATGACTCTCCTGCCCCCATCAATTCTACTTCTTTGAAGGTGGAATGACTCCGGACACATTTCCATAGAACTTTTACTTTTAGACACCTTGAGACTCACACCTGGAAGGCAAAGACATTGGCAGCATCAGCAGCCATGGCCCAGGACCTTCCATCCAGTGCATGGGAAAATGAGATAAAGGACGAAGTCTGAAATCTTCTGAGCTGATCACCAGCCTCTGAGTGAGACGATAACATGATTTGCAACATGGATCCTAAATCCACAAAGCTTATTGTGAATTTAGATGCAATCACATGGCTCAAGGTAGCCCATGGTATTTTCCCATGCATTTAAGCAGTCAGGGATCATTAGTAATTAGACAATGTGTTTAAAAAAAACCACTGGTCCTCGATCTGCATGTCTGGGCACATAAGTGTTTTTGACTGTCTGGTCCAGGTTCTCTTGCAGAAGCCCACAGGAATTTAGGAGTTTTGCTATTCTCGTCCCATTATCTGATCTGCCATATAGGGTTCCAGGCAGAGATGACAACTGCAGTCCCTGCTCTTCCTCCTGCATCTAAAGATCACAGCAGAGCATCTAACAAATCAAGGACAAGAAATAAGTCTGCCATCATGCACTACACACTGACCTTTCTAAAACGCAGGTCCAACGCTGCCTTTAGCCAAACTGTAATCAGCATCAATAGCCTGGCCCCAGGCTGAGGTGAAAATGAGTGGTGAACTCACTCTGTACCTCCAGGACCAGATTGGCCTACTTGTAGGTCCAGGCTAAATATAGCTTGGAAGGTCTCTGGACCTGGCAAAGATTGGGTTGTTAGAGAAAAGCAAATAACTTAGATAAGGGAGAGCTTAGCAAACATGCATATTAACTGGAAACAAGATAATGTTGCACTACCTGTTTTATAGCACATTCTTAATTGCTGTAATCGAAGATTCTATAACAGCAAGGCCACAGGTACTGTAGGACCACTATAACCTACTGACCATTCTATTTATGAGCCTGGGTTTCCTCCCACTTTCTTTCCTTGCATGTGGATGGAATATCTCTGTAGTCTAGGCTTATTTTTTATTATGATCTTACAGACTGGAGCACAATGAGCCCTATATCTGGAGTCTCCAGGTGCTGCTGTAATACAGATAACTAAATGACTGATAACCATACAGCCAGATAAATAAAATACACTGACCTGATATGGATTGCTGGATTAGTTAGGTAATTTCCGCTCAGTAGCACTTTCTTACTCCAAGTACTAACCCAGCAAACAAAGCAAGAGTATTCTTTAAATTTTCATTACTGTGTGTTAAATTACTCTTTGATAATTTTTAACAGGAAGCCATTATTAACTATTAAACAGCCACATCTGACATAATTTCAAATTGTGATGTGCTAATCCAGAATTAATGAATTATTGACTGGAAGCCAGACACTTCTTTATAAACCTGGGGCTCTTGAAAAGTGTCCCAGGCTCATAAGCTGTCCCCAAGTGATAGATTTGCATTTAGTTTTCTAACTTCACTGAAATCCATATGGAAACTCTTCTTTCTATTCTTTACTTGACTCACTGCATTTTCAGGCCACACCTGGAATACTGTGCTCAGTTTTGGTCCCTGCTATACAGAAAAAGATGTGGACAGGCTGAAGAGAGTCCAGAGAACAGCCACAAAGATGGTCAAAGGACTGGGCAGCCTGCCATAAGAGGAAAAGCTGAGAGAAGAGGGTTAGTTCAGCCTTGAGAAAAGAAGGCTTTGGAAGACACTATCACCATGTTCCAGTATTTAAACTGTGGCTGCTGAGGTGGAGACTCCCTCGTTACAAGGAGTCACAAAGAAAAGACGACAGGTCACTCCTAGGAAGATTCTGATTAAACACAAAAGAAAAAATTTTCAGGATAACATTCAGCCATAATGATAATCAGCCACTCATTTTTCACAATGTGAAGAATCACCCCCGGGAAGTGGGGGATTCCCCAGTGTTGGACACTTACGAGATTCAGCTGGGCCATCTTGTCTATATCGTGCTTTTGCCAAGAAACGCTGGACCAGGTGATCCTTGAGGTTCCCTTCCAAGAAGGTATTTTATGACTCTGTGATTAATTCCACTGAATTTTGTTTTCAAATGTTTGTTGACTTTTAGTGGCTAATGGTGGTCAGATGGTAACACAAGGGTGGCAATGGGAAAAAAAGATCCTGTGTTGGATTTACATTGGCACTCCTGAAGGCCCAACTGTGTAATTACAGTGTGGCCATGCATGACCACGTGCAATCCCATGGGAAACAGAACAAGGGACAGTTCAGCTTAAAAATACCCCTCCCATGTGTGCTGAGTGCTGCTGGGCACCTCACCCTAGGCACCAAGGTAAGAGGGCAGCAGAGCATGGGAAGGCAGCAAAAACCACTATGGAAAATGTTAGATGCTGCAGCTGAAACTTGGAATATCTATTTGCCAGCTACCAGGTAAATCCCACCTCACCTTAGCACAATGGGATGGGTTTGGGCAGCACTGCCCACCCTGGGGTACCATGAGGGAAGGTCTTCTAGCACAGAAGATTTTCAGAGCTGAAAGCATTGCAGTGGGCTAGGTTTGTAGGGATAGAAAGAGAAAAGGATAAGAGAGAGCTTCCTGTCCTACAAGAGAAGATACATGGAATCACCTAGATCTCCTCCTTGTTTAAATCTAAGTTGGGTATCACTGTGATATGTATTACAGAAATTGCCAAAGGTAAAAGGGGACTGTCTTTTAAATGCTTTACACCTATCAATGTACATTTCTCATTATTTCAAACCTGCAGTAAATAAAGGATAAAACACTACTGCCTGCTTTTATGATCCGTACTTCTTGTTTTTCCTGGCACTCCTCAGAATCTAGCATACATTTCAGCCTTTCTATCACTGTGATATGTATTACAGAAATTGCCAAAGGTAAAAGGGGACTGTCTTTTAAATGCTTTACACCTATCAATGTACATTTCTCATTATTTCAAACCTGCAGTAAATAAAGGATAAAACACTACTGCCTGCTTTTATGATCCGTACTTCTTGTTTTTCCTGGCACTCCTCAGAATCTAGCATACATTTCAGCCTTTCGAAACAAGGCTACTGCCTGCTTTTATGATCCGTACTTGTTTTTCCTGGCACTCCTCAAAATCTAGCATACATTTCAGCCTTTGTTTTAGAAACAAGGCTCTGTTTCTCATGCTTAGAGAAAAAAAGATGAATCGGTTAACTCTGAAGTCAAAGTACAGAAGCCATGCCAAACAAATCCAGCATTTATCTTCATTTCAGAAATCATTTTTATAAGTCTATCCCGTGATTTGGAGAGCTGATCCAGTACTTTCAATGTCCTGGGCTGTCAAGAGTGGTATATGAAGTACACAAGCACGCTAAGCACTAAGCACACCGGACTTCTACGGCAATGTTGCATCTGGTCCAGAGAACAGAGGAAGACTTTTGAAAGAAAATAATAGCAAGACATGGATAGATAAATCCTGTGTGAGTGCTTTGCCTTGCTTCTGTCTTTGACAGCTCATGAGGTAATAAACCTGGCATTTTTTAGATTTTCTAGTTTTTCTATACAAATGAGTGTTCTTTGAAATTCAGGAAAACTCAGGCAATTGAGTGCAACAGCTCAACACAAGCATTTAGCATGAGCTAATTCTCCATTAACTCTTTCTTTCTCCATTAGGGCACATTTGTAATGGTAGTACAAGCAACATGAGCCTCATTTATCATTTGTATCATTACTGATACTGTAATTTACATGGTCATTATATATATAGATACTAAGAATTAGCAAGAATTAGAGATACTGTCTATCATATACCCAAATAACTCCCAATTTTCATTTTAATAGTTACTCAAAGCAGAACTTTATGTGCACTCTATCCCAACAGGTCCTGGCCTGCTGTTGATGAACTCCTCCTAGCTCCAGCAACTTGTGGCCATCTTGGACTCCCCCTGAACATCATCACCTACTGCCGTGGTTGGCAATGGTTTATACCATACTGTGAATCCAGACTGCTCTTAATCCTCACAATTTCATGTATCACTGTGGAACCCATCACCAAGTCTGTAAGTGAAAGTATTGCTGCTGAAAGCTAAATTTGACCACTCCAATGACACCCAAGTGTTTAATGAAAAGAAAAACTACATTATGCTTCACTGAAGACAGTGTGACCCCCAAAGTTGGCCAATCCTGGTAAGCTGGTATCACTTTGCAAATGCATTTATAGAAATCTGACACTTGTTTGTACTGATGCATCTCTCCTGGGGGCAACGGCCATGTGGAAACATTTCAAAAGTGGGAAGGAGATGTAAATGCATTAAACCTTCACGCTGATTCTTTTCCATTTTGGATTTTTTTTAATGTGCTTTATTATGCAGTGTTTAGTCACAGTGTCTAAAGAAAAGAAGTTGTGTGCATCAGAAACCAAAGACCAGTATTTGTGTCATGCACAGTGTGTCCCCTGACTATACTGCAAGATACACATCTGTGAATTAGTATCACTTCAGAACAAGGGCAACATGCTGCCATTATATTATGCTACTTTGAGTAAAAATTTGAGTGTGTCTACATCCTCTATTAGGCTAGCGTGTAAATTTATAGAATTAAAAATTAAGAAAACATAAATCTGAAGATAGCTTTTCTTGTCCCTGTTCTGGGTACCTTCTCATGGTACAAACAGAAACATGAATTACTCCAAATGAGAGAGTCTCAGAGTGCAAGTACCCAAAGGATTGGGGTTTATCAGTGTGCTCTTCTACAAGGACTTAGGCAATGTTAGATGTCTCTTTTCTGGCACAAATAATTGTAGTTTTGTCTAGGTTTATGAGTTACTTTAGTTAGATGTCTCTTTTCTGGCACAAATAGTTGTAGTTTTGTCTAGGTTTGTGAGTTACTTTGGATGCTATTTTCTGCTACTTTGCATATTGTCAAAACAAAGACGTTACATCTGCTTCATTTAAAATTACTAATTGTGGCTTACAGCCAAGCTTCAAACCACTTTGGAGGAGTTAGCAGAATTAAGTAGTGACTTATTCCTTTGTATTTTGAAAATGCCATTAATTTTATTACATTTGTCAATGTAAGCAATAAGTAAGTTTTTAGTATGGTCATTCTGAAAAAATCACCTCTCAGAACACTATTGTCCTAAATTACGCAGTCTGTGATTAATTATTTTAAACAGTTTTGCATAAATCAAGCATCTGGGCTGAGTCTGAGGCCACAATAAATGATGTCTTTATCTTACTTTCCACAGTAATTCCTGTAATAACTGTGACACTATTGCTGTCCACACTACTTCAGACTACAGGGAGGTTATAATTCAGTTTTCATGGTTTAAAACAATGCTTTGTTATACCAATGACATGGTTGGTTGTTTTCATTTAGTATGTTATATTTTGGAATGCACAAATAATTTATTTAAATAAAGGTATATACAAATATGATGGAGGAAAAACTCTACAGAATTCGGTACAATGGCTGCATGCACTGGGAAGGATGCTATGATTCGCTTCATAGGCGTGGAGTATGAAAACTAGGAAAATTTTGAAGGTGAGCTGAAGATCCCATCACCACATCGAAGGGTCTTCAAACCTGAAACACACATTATGAATTAAAAAAACATTTAACACATTTTAAAGCCTCTTCTTTAAAAAATGTATGCAACAACTGCCTAACATTTTCATTTTAATAATAGCAGCAATAAGGAATATATATATATATGCATATTTGCAGTTGAAGATTGTATATGCAACTCCAATGAAAACAGTGGCATCTTGGATGGCCAAAAGTCTACATTTTGGTATCAGAACTTGCCCTTCCATCCTTTGCTGCCCTGGTGCCATGCTTTACATGGCTGAGACTCACTGTAAAGATGCTTCATGCCATCAAATAGCACTTACTGAAATTCAGCTAGAAAATTATGATGTGGTGAAATACAAAATGTTTTTAAGACATATTTTTCACTCTAAATCAGGAGTAAATAATTTCCAAAGAGAACTCAAAGCACCTTCAAACAAAACCCAAGTTCACAGACACCATCCTAAAATATGATGGTGGTATTCCTCTGCTCAATATCAAACATTTGAAATGTACTGAAAGGGGTGTTGAGGGCAGGATATGATCCAGAGGTCCTCTGCTTGCAAACAGCTGTTCTGTCTACACAGAAGGAAAGTCAACGAGTGGGAGAACATGGAGAGAGACCAGGGGAAACACATTTGCTGTAATGTTTCCCATCTAAAAGTTGCACATCTAGTCTTGATTAAAGATCAAGTCTGCCTCCACAGTCACTGGAGAGACACTGGAGAGGGTAATCGAGACATTGCCCATTTGCTCATTTGGAGATACCCATCCCTCTGATTGACTGCAATGGCAGCCTAGCCAAGTACTTCACAATAGATACCTAACTTTAAAGAGGAAGTATTAGGAGAAACATATCCTGTTATTGAGTATCAAACGTTTTCTCATTGCTCCACAAGATTGACAAGATCAGAAAAATGCCACATCACACATTTCTGTCATGAGAAATTATTTGTATTTAGGTGAAGGTTCCTCCTTTTTTTAACCTTTGACGTCCTATTTTGTAACTAGTTTCTGCAAGAATCTCTCTAAACTTTCCTCATATGGTCAGACATACACCTAGACTGCAAAATATTTTAGTCAGCAAAAGCGAAATGTCAAACAAGGCCAATCATGCTGAAAACAATTAAGTTGTTCATTAATATCTCAATGTTTAGTTACAAAGTTCAGTCCCTGAGAACTCATGAAGTATCACTCTCTGAGTGCAAATTACATCTGCTCCGTAACTGGCAGCGTATGCAACCATTTCTAAAACATTTACTTCACTAATTTACATTTGGAATAACTGAATCCTGCCTTTCACTCATTCAGCCTGGCTTCCTCCAGGAGGAAGGCTTAGGCAGCTGTACTGTACCTGGGCATATTTGCTTTGTGTCCACCTGTCCACCCCTGCATGGCTCCCCTAACTTCCCCACCAGCTTCCACACCCTCTGGACAATCTCAACCAAGTCAGGGAGAGGTTCAGAGATTTCAGAGATATTAAATTCCTGGCGTACCATGAAGCACAGGACTGGAGAGAAGGAAGATTTAATTATGTCCTCACATGGAGGAAAAAGCTGGAGTGGGGCTCAGAATCCATACAGGATTTTATCCTAGAAAACATATCCATGAGAAACTAGACATCATTGTTCCCAATACTCCCGTAACTGTCATCAATGAGTGACAAATACCATACTCAGTTTAAAGTGCTGTTACAGGGGGTATGAAATAAAAATCTGCTTCTCATCAATTCTTGATCTTAAATGCAGGCTAGTTGGTTATTTTGCTCATGAATTTTTGCTCCCTGTTGTGTTATAAATAGCATTATTGAGACAATAATAATAACCACCATAAAGTTTTGTTATGAAGAGGTGAAAATTACAGAGTATTAGACTTTGTACTACCTGGTGTGTTGCCTCAAATTCATGGCAGCGGAAATTTCCCATTATGTGAGGGCTCTGCCTTGTCATTACCAAGCACAAAATAGTCCAAAACGTTTCACTGCACTCCATCCAGTTTTTTAGATAAGCATCAGCAGAGAAAACTGCATCCCCACAGCTGCAGTTAGTCATCGAACAGTAAGTCAGTGGTCTCCCTACGTGCAGAACTGCAAGTCTCATGGACAACCTCCCCTGATGGCAGTAGAAATTTGGTCATCTTTCAGTGTCATGATCATGCCTTAAATTCAGTGCTATTATGCTTAAGTACTCAACTAGTCTAACTAAGCCTTTGCACAGCTGCTAAGAGTGCAGAGCACTTGCTTGTAGACCCCTGAGACAACTACTGCATAAAACATTTATTTCTGCAGTAGAAGTATTATCAGCAAACTTCAGACTATCAGTAAAGGCTTAAACTGAGCTCATTCATGCTTGATTATGAGTAAAATGAAAAGAAATATTTTTCTTCATGAGCCAAGACTCCCCCTGCATCTTACTTTTTCAACATACTTACTTTGCAGCCCTGTAAACTGCAGTCATTACTACAGTATCTTATATTATAGCTAAAGTGTCATTACCTAAGTAAATACAGTATGTACATTTGAAATCCCACTGTTGCTTGAAACACTACTGTTACTTTAAACCAAATGCAAATGGAAATATAAAGACCTTTTTTTCCATTTGTAAAATATTAGGTACAAAGCTGATGTGAAATACTGTGTTTTAAAGACAAAGTCATAGCTGTGCATTTATGTATAAGCTAACATATGTGCATATTTACCACCCATACATCTTCAGAGGAAAAACTTATACCTATGTGAGTAGCAAATTACTAGAAGTATGCCATCTTTGGGGCTCTAGTATGTAAGGAACCATCATCAGACATCACCATACAATTCTGTTTAATAAAGCCCAGAATGGGGCAAGTGTTGTGAAAATGCTTCTCTTCCTCCAAATAACAGGTATGGCCCACTCCCAAAATCACAAAACAAGGAGTATGGACTAGATCACATCTGGTAAGGCATTCCTTGCATTCACAGATGGTACTATCTCTTAAAAAAAAGGAATGAAAAATGTTCATTAAGGACATGTTCGGCCAGCTGTTGGTGGCATATGTTTTCTCCTTGTGAAACATATTTATTGATAACAAATGAGACTGTTAAACCTAAATGTGAAGTGAAAGCCACCATGAATCCTCTTCATACATACCTGGACCTAGGAATGTTTTCTGTGCTTTCCCTCCACAAGAGGTCTGAGATCATTGTATCTGGGCTTGATCTCTTTCCATATCTAAGGAAAAATTTTAAAAAGTTATACTTTTGTATATGTCAGTTTTTATAAATGAAAACTAAGCACAGAACCATTAGTCAAGTTTTTCAGAAAAAGAAAAAAAAATAGAGCAGACTTAAAAGCCACTTTCCAGCAAGTATTTTAACTTGACTCAGCCATGTGAGAAAATGTTCATTCTTCAGCAGTACTTTTTTAATTCTATATTTTTCTACATTCTTTCCAGAGTAACTTAACATTATGGTATTTTGAAACTGAGTATTTCTAAATCTGATGGCTGCTCCTGGATACTCTAGGACCTTGCCCCTTTTACTGATGTGAGCATGAAGGAAGAAGCTGTGCACAACGAGACCTCCAAGCATGGCATTCTTTCCTACAAATCCAGTTCCATCATCTCAGTAACTTCCTCATTGGTTTAAATGATGCTATATCCTTCATCAGAAATTATGCAAATGGGGAGTGGAATTTATCTATTAGGTTAATAGAAAACAAAACTCAGTATGCCATATTAGCCAAGGATTCAGACTTTTTAAGATAGCTAGTACATTTGGAGCTGCCCAGCACATAGCACATTAAGTTGTGAAAACTGAGCTACCCCAGTAATCTTGAACTATGTGACTGTGGTTGTCCTATATTCTTACTATTTGCCTTTTTTTAATGTGGTTTTTTTTTTAATCCTGGGTACTGTACATCATCCAACACTGAAAAGTACTTCAATTTCTGTTTCTTGCGAAGGAATTTGATCCTTTTCCTGAGCAAACAGAAGTGACAATGAGCAGTTAACTTGAGAGATATTTCATCACTCTAAGACTTCATTAGCCTTAGAGTGGTAACTATAAAGAAATCCTTCCTTTGTTGGAAAGGATTGAGATCATGGTTTATAATTTGTGTATACAATTAGTGTGAATCTCATAGCACATTAACAGATAACAGCTTTGTAATACCACTTGAGTGAAATTCTGACTCCAGCAAAATCAAAGATGTAATTAAGGACTTACATTTTATCCATTGTGATCAAGATGTTTCTCCAGTAACTCAATCTAATTTGGTGGGAAAAAAACCTAAAACCTTCCCAAGCTACATTAAAACACTAGCAGTTTTACCTGTTGACTCCATAACTTCCTGAAAAGTGGAAACATACCTCACTTTTCAATCATTCTATTCAACTCTGTATTTTTCAATTGCCTCAATCGTTTTAGTGTACCACCTGTGCTCCAAAAAGACAAAGCATCAGTTTCAGAAAGTTAATTTCTTAATCTAAGCTGACTGAAAGTAGGTATCTGGAAAGAACCAGCCAGACACAATAAAAGGCTATTACAACACGCAATCAAGCACTATGTTGAATCAAATACCTAGCACTCCATCACCACAAAGGGATTTCTTTATTTCTAGGTCCTTACTCTGATCAATATGTATGTGACATGGACTTTGGCTTCTAATTTTCTGATACGTTAAAGAAATTGATTTAACAAATCAACCACTTACTCTAACAGCTCACACTTGGACAAAACTCCCACTAATCTCTCAGAAAGTTTGGTCTAAGTAAAAAAGAGGTAACAACCACCTGGAGTGCAGAGATTCACTCAAATAATGAAGACAACTGTGCTGTGGAGATAGTTTTTATATGAGTCCCTTCAGCGTCTTGGCTAGACCAGTGCTGCTACCTGTGCTGGATAGACCTACCATGTTCTCACACAGCAAAGCTGCACACAAGGTGTTCACTGACTGTGACCAACTAGACTGGCCAAAGAATGGCCATTCTTGCTGTGTCAGATGCCTGAGTCTCCTGTCTACCCTGTAATTTTACCCCTGGGAAACAACCATGCTACTGACCTACTAAATAGAAGCCATGGACGAAGTCAGTCTCTTTTTCCTGACACAAATGCCTTGAGAGATCTTTGCTCCAGCTGCTTCATGCTTTGCTCCTTATCTACCTTGCCCAGCTCTGAGCATGCACACAAAGCCAGGCCTTTTATTTTCTGTTTGGGAAACACTTTTATCAAATATCATGGCTGTCTTAAAAGAATAAGGCTCCAAGTCAGGTGAAAATACCTGGTCAGTTTTTATGCCTGTTTTGGGGCATGCTGATAACCCATAGCTCCAGCTGAAGTCAAAGGGATTTGAGAAGTAAATATACTTATTCTGATTAGGGATGTATTATCTCAGACTCAGCAAAATCTCAAAGCTTCCTATGAAACCTTGTGTCTTGGGAGTCAAATCTCATCAGTGTCCAAAGCTGGCAACAGGAGCTGAGGGATCTCAGAACCATCTGTGGGTCTGATTCAGAAAACTGCCAAAAAACCAAAGCTCTGGAGATCTGCTCCCTTCCTCGTTAAAGGGTGTTGACATGAAGTGAGAGCATCAGCACTGCCCAAGTCAGACACACTTTCAGATACTCTCTGCCCTGCCTATAGTTCAAGTAATTTCCAGCAGGACTGTTTAGCTACAGCACAGAAGAGCCACGGGTTCATGAACAAGCTACAGGGGACAAGGAAAGAAGACTGCCTCTTGGCAAGAGGGAGTACAGGTAGTAGCAAGCAGCAGAAGGAGTAGAATGGGCTCTGAAAAAAAGCCCCCTGAACAGTGTGGTAGAGAGGTATGAGGCAAGGACCACAGGACAGTTTGGGAGACAGAGGTGGAACTAATCCGAAGACACACAATCTGCAGAGTAGGAGTTTGCATCTGTGCTGGCCACTTTGGGCTCTCTTTTAAGTCATAAAGACCTGGCACACAAAGAAGGTATTTAATCAGAAACAAGAAGCCTGAAAACAGGCCTGGTGACCTGCACCATCCAAGTACCCTTTTTCCACATCTAACCTCAGAGGGGTATAAAGCTGACAGGCATATATGTCTAAAGCTAAATGAGATGGTTCTGAAGGAGAAAGATCTCAAAGGAGAGAAGGAGTAAAGCAGCCAGCCAGCCAAGGTCTAAAACAAGAAGAGAAAGATGGTCTGGAAGGAAGAAGCTTCATGGGAGCTGGGGTGAAGACCCTGTGGGTCACAGTGGCTCAGAGGCAATTTGCACTCAAATGCTTGCGTCAGGCCAGAAGCAGAAGGCAGGAGGATGAGGCAGGAGATTATTCAGAATCACAAAACCATTAAATGAGACAGGACAGATGAACCTGAAGAGTAAAAAAGCATCGATCTTCTCCTTTGCCAACATGCTCTTACTGCTTCATCTCACCAGCTACAGGCACCAGGTCTGGTAAGGGAGTGAGCACAGCTCCCATCCTCATGAGAAGCAGGGTAAGCTCCTCAACACCTCAACTGCCCTCCACCACAGGGCTCCCAAGCAGTACCATGAACAAAAACAGAGGTAAAAAGCTGTAAGGAGAGAGAAAACTTTGAGCACATCTACTGAAACAGACCAAATAATCATCTTTAGATCAGTCCAAAGTGTTTCAAAAGCTGTTGATTCATTTTGCAAGTTAAGCTTTCCAAGTCAAGGCAGAAATTGCTTTATTTCTGGACTGTTAATTCACCACACAGTGGAAACAGCACACCTTTGCTTGGTTGTTGTTTTGTAGTTAACCTATGTAGTCAACTTTTAAATGTGTATCACAAAGCTGTCATAGTAGTGGGGTTTTTTTCTGCCAACTTTATTGTACTTCCAGATCAATTCTGTTCCTTTAAATATGAGGGTGGATTGGAAATCTGGGTAGAATCTAAAGAACAAAATTTAAATTTTATTCATCAGCCACAATAACTATTTCAGTTCATTTCAGGCCCCAGATCCACACAGAAAAATGAAAGCAGTATCTGTCTCTGAGTTGTGTACTTAGTCATAAAACAGGGAAAAAATCCTACACAGTCAACATTAAAGCAAGCATACAGGGCACACACCAGAAGTGAAGGTTGAATAGAGAATGGAAGGTTCATTTGTTTGGGTTTGGACTTGGATTGTTGGGGTTTTTTTACATATGACCTGGTTTTGGACAGGAACCACCTTTGAAATGGGAGATGAAAGAAAGAAAGAAAGAAGAGATGGGATGAGAGTCTAGCCTGGAGATCCCACCAGACACAAGGCAAAAGGGCAGCAGAAGCAGAATTCGAGGATTAGATTATTTTAGCAGGGATCCTGACAAAGAGTTATCCAAGCACAGAGTATCACACAGAAGCATGCCATACACATGAACAAGTTGCGACTAGTGCTTTAAAAGTTCAGGACTGAAGAACTGTATTTCTATCAGCCTCTTTATCTGTCTTATGCTATTAGTGCACTGGCAGACAATGTTATGGGTTTGCTGGGAAAGCTCTCAGTTACACGATAGCCTCCCTTCTAATTTAATTCTTCAGACTTCTAGAGGGACAAATGAAAGCCTAATTTTAGATCTCTCATCTGGTTTTGATATAAAACAAATAAATAAATGTCAAAGCTTTTCTGGGTCACACACTGTTGTGGGACCTCTGGGGAAACTTCCATCAATCACACAGTCTAACTGGACAGATGGTCCCAAAGAAGATGATTTTTTATAATTTGTCCTTTTTTTCCGACTGAGCCTTTACCCCTACTTTAGCAGGCACAGTCAACCCCAGAAAGCCAGTTCAGAGCCAGGCAGATTTGGGTTCACACTCTTTTCTCTTTCAGATTGAGCTTGAGTTCTTGCTTGCGGTCTTGAGAGAGGTTTTTGTTAGGACTAGTGGGGGTTTTGGCACTCACAGCTGCATGAAGTGGCTGGCAAACCACAAAGCATCTGGACCACTACAACTCCTCAGCAGGCACTTTTTCTCACCAAAATCTTCACTGGAGGCGGTGACAGCAACAGAAGTGGTAAACTGCTCCTACTGCCCGTCTAGCTCTCTCCAGCTCCCAGGTTAGTTATGTTCTCTCTCCCTTTTGCGAGGTTCTCCCTGTGCGTGCTGCCCTGTGGTTCATGCCCCTGTCTGCCAGCCTGTCCGTGCCAGAGCTAGAAAGGGCTGAGACAGCGGAGGCAACATTTGATACCCCTGCCCCATCTGCTAATCTGCATGGTGGAAATTCAGCTCTGGACCCAGAGGTGATTCAGGGGTGCATGGCTGTTTCTCTCTTAAGGGCAGTCTGTGCACCACATCTTTCTCCGTGTCAGTGGGGATAACGGGGCGAGACACCCAGTGTGAAGGAGCACCCCACCTTCCCTCCCAGAGCCTCGCCAAGGGAAAAAATCCGCCCGGGGAGCAGGAAAGTGGGATGTGGGCCGGCTCGTTCTGCCTACCTCTGCCTGGTGATGAGGTTGATGTAGTGCCTCAGCGCCGAGTAGTATCTGGCCATGTCCTCTGCGGGGGCGTCCTCGCCGGGGCTGTCCGGTTTGGAGGGGTAC
>NW_008671858.1:2788-3613 GCF_000695815.1 Acanthisitta chloris | reverse complement strand
GTGAGTGCTGCTGCGCCCCACGAGCCCTGCTGTGTGGGGATTGAGGGGGCAGGGGGTTGTTTTGGGGATCCCGTCTAAAAGGTTCGGCACTCTGGAGCTGGCTGCGTCCTATAAACACGGGCTTGGTGCATCCCTCCTTCCCCTGCTTTGCTTCAACCCCCGGAATGTGGGGCTGCTCTGTGCAGGTTCCCTCCATGCTTTCTTCCCCCAACCCCCCCAAATAGAGAACAGTCCCAGAAAGAAATGTCCCAAACAGAAATTGGAGTGTTTTCCCCCTCCCTCTTTAGGGAGTCTCCCCTGGATTTGGGGTTGCTGAGCCCCTGCGGTGGGTTCCTTTGCCCTGGGGCAGGAAGGGTAAAAGACCAAACAGTTCGAAGTGTAGCGGTGACATTTGGCAACACATCTGTGCCCTCCACCTCTGTCAGAGAGACCCCCTCCAAAACCTGCTGAGAAGAGTTGGGCGGGGATCAGGGCTTGGGGAGGTTTGTTACCCATCATTGTCCCCCTCCAAGGTCAAGACCCACCTCCTCCAAGCCCAGACACTGTCAGCCATGGCTGTGGGCCACCAGCACAACCACGAGGTGAGTGGGGATGGGGTCGGGGGGGACACAGGGTTTGGAGGCACCTTGGCCATTCACGCGCCGGGACCCAGAAGGGACGATGCTATTTTGGTCACCAGGAATTTAAAGCTGTTGTTTGCCGCTTGGCCCCGTAATGACGCTATAAATAACGGTGTGAGGACAGAGGGGGTGTGACAGGCACGTGGGGCTGTGACACCGAATCCAGACCACCCCTGCGGTGCCTTCAAAGCCAGTGGTGGCCTCG
>NW_008671858.1:0-2236 GCF_000695815.1 Acanthisitta chloris | reverse complement strand
TCAGGTGAGGGGGAAGCTCACTGGATCCGTCTGCCGCCGGCCCCCCCTGCTCCCCTTTACGTTTGGGAAGAGCTGACACTGGCACTTCCTGCAGTGGTTCGTGAAGGGCAGCTGGGCCGCGGTGCTGGCAGGGGGCATGGTGAGCGGTGTGGCTGTGGCAGTGACGATGACTCCTTTCGATGTGATCAGCACCCGTCTCTACAACCAGCCGGTGGATGCTGATGGCACGGTAAGGCCATTTGGGGTATGGCAGAGGGGTATGGCTTTTCCTGGGATTGTATCCAGCAGGAGTGCACAGACAGCTCCTCTCTCTCCAGGGCAAGCTCTACCGGGGGTTTTTGGATTGTATCCTGCAAATCTCCAGCAAAGAGGGGCTGCTGGGCTTGTACAAGGGCATCGGCGCCGTCTACCTGCGCCTCGGCCCCCACACTGTCCTCAGCCTCTTCTTTTGGGACAAGCTCAGGAACATGGTGCAGCACCAGCAGCGCCCGGGGCCGTAGGACGGGCTCTCATCACCACCACAGACGTTAATAAAGGGGTTTTTCTACTTTTGGCGTCATTTTGGGGTCTTTGAGGGGGCAGAAAGAGGATGCGAAATGCTGTGATGCCTTGGGGTGCAGAGGGTAACAGCGATGCTGGAGCAGGGTGGGTAAAGGTGCTGATGGTCCCCAGGCCGCACCGTGTGCATCCCATCACTGCGTCGCTCTCCATGCCCTAATTTTCCCTTTCCGGGGCAGCTGGAGCACTGGCCAGAGGAGCTGAGCTCCAGCTGCCCTCGCTTGCCCCTGTAATGATTTACTAGCCGGAGGGCGCCACTCCCAGGCTCCTCCCCGCGGACCTTGGAGCCGGGGCCTGACTATGCTGTGGCTCTTCCCCATCGAAAATGTTTTCCCTGGGGTCCTGGTTGCCGGCGTTGCCCGGGCTGGCATGGGGCTGGGCACTGCTGGACGCACTGCTGCAAGGTGAGAGCCCCCAGGAGTGGCTTGGGGGTGGCTTGAGGATAGCGTGGAGGACACTGGTGACCCACTGCTGCCTTTTCCCCACAGGGCTGGTGGGTGCCTGTGCTGTCTCAGTGCTCTGCAGCCTCCTGAAGGTTTATCTCTACATCCAGTGCCTGAAGTAAGCACCAGCCCTTTGTCCCCTCGGGGGGGGTTGGTTTTGGGGATCTGCCATTGCGGGGGGTTGGCTCTTGGCACCCACTGGGCGCAGGGCAGGGTCTGCATGCTCTGCTGCAGAGCACAGGGGAGGATGTCTCAGGCTGTCACCCCACTTTGGGTGACATCCTGCCCGGCTCAGTGTCTCCCCTGCGGTCCCTAGCAACCCGGAGAGGCAGGCAGAGAAAGAGGCGATCAGGGCGCCGCGGCCGGTGCTGGAGCCGCTGCACGTGCTGGTGCTGACGGGTGTCCTGGCGCTGGTGGGCTCCCGAGTGGCCGCACTGGTGGTGCTGGAGTTCTCCCTGCGTGCTGTCTCCACTGTCCTTTCCGCCAGCAAGGTGAGATGGGATGGGGGAGACTGAGGCACGGCAGGGCGCGGTGTGGAGAGAGCTGGCAAATCAGACATCCCTTGTGGATTTGCAGCACCCATGGGGGATGGAGGGGCTGCAGCATGGAGGGGGCCACACTTAGCTTTACACATGGGCCAGTGCGTGCCCAGGTGGGCAAGAGTCCAATGGCACCGGCGTGTACCAGCCACAGTGTGGCCACAGGCCCAAGGCAGTGCCTGCCCCTTAAGAAAGACATTGAGGGGCTGGAGAGTGTCTGGAGACAGGAACAGAGCTGGGGAAGGGTCTGGAGCACAAGGAAAAGGGTCTGGAGAACTTCTGAGGAGCAGCTGAGGGAGCTGGGGTGGCTCTTCCTGGAGAAAAGGAGGCTCAGGGAGCATCTTGTCACTCACTTCAACTCTCTGACAGGAGGTGCAGCCAGGTGGGGTCAGGCTCTGCTCCCAAGGAACAAGGAACAGGGCAAGAGGAAACAGCCCCAAGTTGTGCCAGGGGAGGTTTGGGTTGGATATTGGGAAACTTCCTTCATGGAAAGGGTGTCACAGGCTGCCCAGAGCAGTGGCAGTCATCCCTGGAAGCATTCAAAAGGTGTGGATGTGGCTCTTGGGCACATGGTTTAGTGGTGAAGGTGCAGTGCTGGGTTGATGGTTGGATTAGATGAGGTCTTTTCCAACCTCACTGGTTCCATAATTCCATGATTCTCTGAGTCCCTTACTGCTTTACACCCCCAGCAGCGGC
>NW_008671857.1:8649-9033 GCF_000695815.1 Acanthisitta chloris | reverse complement strand
GGCTGGGGCTGGTGCCGGCAGCGCCGTCCGGACATCAGTGCATCACTGAGAGATAAGGTCCATCTGGTCCCGCACAGGGCTCCAGGCACTAGGGCTCAGAGAATTTTTGGGGTTGGAATGGAGCTTAGAGATGATCCAGCCCCAACCCCCTGCCCTGGGCAGGGACACCTGCCACCAGAGCAGGTTGCTCAAGGCTTTAGCCAACCTGGCTGTGAACACTGCCAGGGTTGGGGCAGCCACAGCTTCCCTGGGCAACCTGGGACAGTGTCTCACCACCCTCACAGCAAAAACTTCTGCCTAATATCTTACCTAAATCTCCTCTCTTTCAATTTCTCCCTGTTACTCCCTTTCCTGTCCCTGCAGTTCCTAACACAGATCCCTCTG
>NW_008671857.1:295-8515 GCF_000695815.1 Acanthisitta chloris | reverse complement strand
CCCCAACAGTCCCATGTCCTTCTTGTATCCTTGGGATACTACAAAGCTATCCATGGTGCAATGCCACCTGCACCCAGTTGCCTGTCCTTTGCTTCCTCACACACAGATGCTGAAGGTCCAGCTCAGCATCAACCATGGGTGTGCTCTGGGGCACTGCTGCCTGCCCTGGGCAGTCCAGGAGTGGGGAGGCCTTTGTGGGATACTCCCTTGAAGATGGACAGATCTCCAGCTGAGGTTAGGGGTATCCCTTGTGCTCTTTGCTGCTCCAGTCACCAATGAAGAAGTTAAACTGGGTTTAAACTGCCAGAGTGCAGGGCTAGGTGGGATATTGGGAAGGAATTCCTCCCTGTGAGGTGCTGAGACACTGGTACAGGTTGCCCAGAGCAGCTGTGGCTGCTCCATCCCTGGGAGTGTTCCAGGCCAGGTTGGATGGGGCTTGGAGCAACCTGGGCTAGGGGAAGGTGTCCCTGCCCATGGCAGGGGGTGGGACTGGATGGTCTTTAAGACTTGTAATTACAGGTGATAATTTATTCATTACTGGTTAACCTGTTTAGTCTGTCTAAGCCTGTTCCCCCTGAGCTGGAAAACAGGGCCAGGGAGCAGAATGATTCCCCCATAACTAAAGGGGGAATGGTCAGCAAACTACACCACTGAGACACACACAAGTCTATGGGGCAGGATGGGATCCACCCAAGGGTCCTGAGGGAGCTGCCAGAAGTGCTCACTGAGCCACTTTCCATCATTTATCAGCAGTCCTGTCTTCAAGAATATCCCTTCCCACCCCTGCTGTGGGTGGTACATCTTCCACTAGCTCAGGTTGCTCCAAACCCCATCCAACCTGGTCTGGAACACTCCCAGGGATGGAGCAGCCACAGCTTCTCTGAGCAACCTGTGCCAGTGCCTCAGCACCCTCATAGGGAATAATTCCTTCCTAATATCTAATCTAAATCTCTCCTCATGTAGTTTAAAACCTTTCCCCCTTGTCCTATCAGTCTCTGCCTGTGTGAAAACTCACTCTTGCTCCTTCTTACAAGCCCTGTTTATCACAGCTGCAGCTGCTTTGGGATTTGCAAACAGGAGAGGCTGAGACAGACCCTTCCCATCACTAACATGATTGGTGACTGGCACAGGGGAGGTCCTGAGCCCCCAGGCCAGAGGAGGAAATGTGGTACTGGAGCATGTAACCAGAATGGAGCACAGCACCCCATCCAAACCAGCACAGAATCAAAACTGAATGTAGACTATCCCTGGGAGTGTTCAAAGCTGAGATGGAAGGGCCCTACAAGGACCATCACTCTCCTGGCCCTGCACAGACAGCCCTACCTCCTCCTCCAAGAACAAGGAGCTGCCCCAGATTGGTGATGCCCAAGGTGGATGCCAAGATCATAGAATCACAGAACCATCAAGGTTGGAGGAGACCTCTAAGATCATCAAGTCCAACCATTACTCTGCCACTCTGCTGAAATAAACCTTTGCCTCTAGGTATGAAAAGACCTTTCCCACACCAGGCACAGCTTGCCCAGGCCTCTTGTTTCACCTATCTTGGCTCCCCTGTGCTCCACAGCTCAGCCCAGTTCCTCCTCTTGTCTCAGCTCTTCCCAAGTCTCTCAGCCACATCCCAGTTCATCCAGATCTGTCCTAGTCACTCCCTTATAGAATCATAGAACCATCAGGGTTGGAGAAGGCCTCTAAGATCACCAAGTCCAACCATTAACCTGTCACTGCTGTAACTCCTAAACCCTAAAGTGCCACATTCAGACACATCTTAAACACCTCCAGGGATGGTCACTCCACCACCTCCCTGGGCAATATTCCAGTGCCTGAACACCCTCATAGGGAAAACATTTCTCCTACCATCTCCTCTGCCTCTGCCCTGGCTCAGCCCAAACCCTCTAGTCCTCAGTTTCCCTACTCTCCTCACCCCTGAGCCTACCCAGCCACAGGAAGGAGAGGAAGAGGAGGGATGTGTGGATGCAGCAGAGCATCCCAGGCAGGGCTGAGGGCAGGGGGAGGACAGCTGCCTGTGCCTGTGCCCACAGCAGTGCAGCTTGGCCTGCAGCAAGCTGCACACAGCTGCTCACGCCGCCTGGACCTCCCGCTGGCACCAATCTCCAGCTCTTTGAAATCCACATTAAAATACATGAGCCACACTCTCTGGCCAGGGCTCCCAGCACTGGATAATTGCTTCTTAAGTGCTTTCTAAATGCAAACTGCATGTCATTCTTACCACCACTGCCACCTCCCCTGCACCCAGCCTTTGATCTTCTACATGTCATGACAATATTGCAATTACCCCGTCAGTGTCGGGAAGTGGAGGCACTCCTGGATGGAAAGTACAGGGATGGGTTTGACCCCGGAGTCCTGCCCTCTTGGTCTCTATGGATGAGGATCCACAGTGAGAGTCCTGCATGCTGGCCAAGCCCCAGCACGTTGGTGGCTCCAGAAGAGCACTTGAGGGGCAGCAGAGAGGAGCATCAGCACAGATTGCCTCAGTTGAGGAGATGATGCTGCAGGATGTGGCTGCAAATGCAATGGATCCCTTCGCATCATCTGCTGTGTGCAGCTGTGTGCTCTCCTTCCCCCTGCAAAGCATCTGCAAAGCCTTGAAACTCAACCAGCTCCCTGCCTGTGTGTCCTTTTTCCTGCGGATCCTTTTTCCTGCATATCCTTTTTCCTGCCACCTCTGAAACTTAAATGATTCTGAAGCCCCTAAATCACTCACTTCACCCCAAAACCAACTTAGAATCATAGAATCACTGGTGCTGGAAAAGCTCTCTAAGATCATTGAGTCCAACCATTCACCCAGCACAGCCAGAGCCACCAGTAAACCCTATCCCTAAGCACCACATCTACACATTTAAAACCTCCAGAGACTTTATTCTGACTCTTTCCTTTGCTGGGAAATGCTGCAGGAAAGAAAGAGAAGAGGAAAAAAAAAAAAAAAAAGAAGGAAAAAAGAAGCCAATGTCATTCTGGGCTGGTCGCAGGGGTTCTGCGACCAGCCCAGAATTTAAAGGTTCTGCTTCCCAACCTGGCAGCAAAGCTGAACTCTGATCCCACCTACCTCATCCTGAGGGGACACAGCTCTGAAGGCAGCAGCAGTCAGGGTTCCAAACAGATCATCTGAGCTCTCTGCCAGCATCACTCCTGGGTGCTGGGAGAGCTACTGGGAGGGACCTGACCCTGCAAACACCTTCAGCCACCCAGTCCTGCTGCCCCCAGCACAGCCAGGCCATGGGCAGAAGCTTTGCACAGAGGTGAGCCAAGGCAGTGCTGCTGAGCAGAGTGTGGCTCAGAAAACCATAGGGAAGCCGCGGGGATGCAGTGAGGAGGAGCAGCCCTCAGGTCTTTTCCATCCCCACCTGCTCCATCTGGTCCAAACAGTGCTGCTGAGGCTGGGACACAGGCAGTGCCCAGCAGGGGACACCGACTGGGATGGAAACGCTGTGGAAAGCTCCTCCCGGTGGCAGCAGAGCCTTTTGGACTGTCACACCAGCAGCCCCAGGAAAAACACCCACAAGGAGCCTCACGGAGCTCTGGGGGAGCAACGCACATCACACAGCACCACGGAGCTGTCTGCAGCATCCCCATCCTGCTGGCACCGGCACCAGGCACGGACAGGGCTGGGGAGTGGCTCCTCCAGCAGCCTCGTCTGGCTTCCAGTATGCCCAGTGTGCCTGGCAGAGCAGTGCCCTGGCTCCTCCAGCAGCCTCGTCTGGCTTCCAGTATGCCCAGTATGCCCAGCAGAGCAGAGCCCTGGCTCCTCCAGCAGCCTCATCTGGCTTCCAGTATGCCCAGTGTGCCCAGTGTGCTTGGCAGAGCAGTGCCCCAGCTCCTCCAGCAGCCTCATCTGACTTCCAGTATGCCCAGTGTGCCCACTATGCCCAGCAGAGCAGAGCCCTGGCTCCTCCAGCAGCCTCATCTGACTTCCAGTATGCCCAGTGTGCCCAGTGTGCTTGCCAGAGCAGTGCCCCAGGGAGCAGACACAGGGACCTGGTGGTTCCCTTCTCCACAGGGACAACAGGACAGACCAACTCCTCATCCCACAGGAAGCCTCAGGAGAGACATTGCTTTCTGCCACTGAGGAAAGGGGACAGAAGGGACATAAAAAACGTGGTATTAATGCTGCTCCTTTCCTTCCTCATTCCCTCTGGGAGGGTAACTCCCTCCTGAGCACTCCTAAACCCTACAGGGATCCTCTGGATACCAATTCCCACATCACACCCACCTCTGAGCCTCTGTGCAGTGCAGCTCCTCATAGCCACTCTGGAGTACCCACCAGCATCTCAGGCAGCATTTCCCAATTGCCAGAGCTCCTTGCCCAGTCACACATGCACTGAGGAGCCAGGACTCAGCAGGGAGCTGTGTCTGAGCTCACCCCAACTGGCATTCACTGCCTTGAGGTGCAACATGGGCAGGTGCAGATGGGGTGGGGGCACTCCAATCCCCATGGATGTGTCCACCCTGTTTTGGGCCTGCAGTCACTTCAGAAGGCATTTGATGCCCAGCACCATCCCAGCTGCTGCATTTCCTACCTGTCTGACTCATCTGAAAAGTGTCAGAGCCCTGTGACCAGCACCATGGCCTTTGTGCCCACGATCACCCACAGCCCTGAGTAGCCACAGCCACACCTGCTTGGTGTGACTCCACACTAGGAGCTGCGGAGCATCTCTGCCACTTTGGGAAGTAACAGAGCAGATCAGAGATCCTGAGGGGAAGGTGGAGGGAGATGAAGCCATTGCAGACAGCTGCAACGTCCTGTACCCTCTGCCTCCTGCTGCCCTGGATCCCACAGACCACTTGGACCATGCTGCCCCAGATTCCATGGAGACAACACTTGAACTCTGCAGAAAGATCTTTCCTGGACCCTTTCAGCTCCCCCAGGCACCTCATGTTTTGTCGAGGGTAGCTGGTGGATGCTTCTCCCTTGTCCCATTCATTATTCTCTCCATCTCACCGTGTTGTCTCTCATTCATCCCTTCTCAAACTAAATAGCTCCTTTCTCCTCTCTTCTCATGTGGAAATCGTTCTCCACCCATTATCATTTTCATGATTTCACTTGCTGCTGTCTGCTCTGAGCTGAGACGCCAGGACACAGTGCTGCTCCCTGCATCTCTGGGTGTGTGGAACATCTGCCTTCACGCTGGCCTGTCTTGTCTTAATGCATGTGGAAAAACTCATTTCCTCCCTTTTAGTGCCGATATCATCCCCTGGTGAGAGCTCATTGCTGCTGTCCCCAGGCCCTGTGTCAACACAGGGGCATTGGAAACACACCATGAGGGGCTTGTTCCCAGCTTCAGATGATCTTCAGAGAATCAGAGAATCACAGAATTTTAGGAGTTGGAATGAAGCTTAGAGATTAACTAAGGGATCAAGTGCCAGGGACACCTCCCACCAGAGCAGGTTGCTCAAGGCTTTAGCCAACCTGGCTGTGAACACTGCCAGGGTTGGGGCAGCCACAGCCTCCCTGGGCAACCTGGGACAGTGTCTCTCCACCCTCACAGGGAAAACTTCTGCCTGAGATCTAACCTAAATTTCTTCTTTCAATTTGTGCCCATTCCTCCTTGTCCTGTCACTGCAGCTCCTAACACAGAGTCCCTCTGCAGCTTCCCTGGGGCCCCTTCAGCTCCTGGCAGGTTGCTCTGAGGTCTCCACACAACCTTCTCTTCTCCAGGCTAAACAGCCCCAACTCCCTCAGTCTGACCACATAGGGAAGATGCTCCAATACTCTTATCAACTTTGTGGCCTCCTCTGGCCTTGCCCCAACAGTTCCATATCCTTCTTACATTGAGGACACCAGAACTGTGTGCTGTATTCCAGGGGGGTCTCACAAAAGCAGAGTGGAGGAGGAGAGTCCCCTCCCTCACCTGCTGCCACACTCCTTTGGCTGCAGCCCAGATGTGGGTTGGTTTCTGGGCTGAGCTCACACTGAGCTCATGAGGAATTTCTCATCACCATCACCCCCAAGTCTCTCCTCATTACTGCTCTCAATGACTTCCCCACCCAACCTGTAGCTGTGCCTGGGATTGCCATCACCCACATATAGGACCTTGCAGTTCACTTTGTTGAACCTCATGAAGTTTGCATTGACCTCTCAAGGCTGTCAAGGTCCCTCTGGATCCATCCCTTCCCTCCAGCTGGGACTGCCCCACACATTTGGTGTCCTCAGTGAGCTTGCTGAGGGTGCACTCAACTTGCTGGGGGCAGCATCTTCTCAGCTGTCACACTGGCCTCTTTAATTTCCTTCTTTTCATCCTCTCATGCCACTGTAGAACGTGCACCATATGTGTCTCCAAGGTTCCTCACCCATTTCTGCTGGATGTCAGGAGCATGGCCCTGTGGCCATCCCTTCAGAGAGATGCAGGAGATCAGAGGCATTTCCAGCTGTGGGTCATGGTGTGGTCCCATCTCAGCCATCAGAGAGCTGTCAGCATCATGCTAACAGCAATTTTTCCAGGCCAGGCTCCCACTGGCTGGCTCAGCCTCTCCATGACACCCTGGGACCCATCTCCAGTGTAGGACAGCACCTCTCCCACCTGGGTGGGATGCAGCACCCAGGCTCTCCCAGCCACCTGCAGCCTGACCACTCTTCCAGTCAGCTGCTCTCAGAGCTGAACAAACACTCAGGCTGGTACTTTCCTGATAAGGCTCTTTTTTATTCTGCAAAACAATGTCACACTTCTTATCTGACACCAATCCACAGTGTTGCTCCAGTAGCTCTCCAAAGCAGCAATTTAACCCTGGCCACGTTGATGTGAACTTGGGTAATTATAGCTGGAGCTGCCTCCAGCTCTGCCAGGGCTGTGGGTGTTACAGGTGCTGTGTCTCAGCAAGGTGAGTGGGATTAGAGACATCATCTTCCCAGGAGATGGTAGTTCAGTTCTGGAATATAAATCAGCCTCTTCTCTAGGCTGATATGTCACTTTTTACATGACCCCCAGAGCGTGGTGCAATGCTTTACACCAGTGTCCCTTGTGACTAAGCAAGGCATTAACAACTGCAGCCAAGGCTTTGGGGTTTGAGTGTGGCCTCCAGACCAAGCCTGACCAGCCCCACCAGCAGAGCCTGGGAGGGTGGCACTCGGGTGGCTTCTCCTTCAAGAATGAAAGCAGAGGATTGATTAACCCTTTCCACCCTGTCTTTTTCCTGCAGAGCCAGGCCAGGTAAGGAAAGGGCCACCACTAGCTGAGCAATGTGTGTCAGCCTTGAGGACAGCCCAGGGAGATTCTGCCCTGCCCCAAGGGCTCAGGGAGCCCTTCTAGGGGGCAAATCCTACAGTGGGGAGTGTCTTGGCACTGGCAGTGGGGAGTGTCTTCACAGCTGATCACTGAGCCTAATGCTTGCCCTGTAGGCTGGGAACAGCCTAGTGGCTGTGCTGTTTGTACCCAACTGCCCCCTGATGCCTGAGCCTACAGGTACCACGGGCAAGTACCTGGCTTGGGCACAGTGAAGAAAGGGAACAGACTCCAATTGTGCTCATTCCTGGGCTGGGCACAGTGAAGAGAGGGAACAGATTCATACTGTGCTCATTCCTGGGCTGGGCACAGTGGAGAGAGGGAACAGATTCACACTGTGGTCATTCGTGGGCTGGGCACGGTGGAGAGAGGGAACAGATTCACACTGTGGTCATTCCTGGGCTGGGCACAGTGGAGAAAGGGAACAGATTCACATTGTGGTCCTTGGGGTGAGTGTAAGGGGCAGTGACATCTGCTGTGACATCAGTGCCCCCTTGGCCACCCAGCTGGGGACCATGGGCAAGGGGAGCAGTGTGGGGCCAGGCTGGCTCTGCCCACAGTCCCATGGCCACGCAGGCACTGGCTCCAGGTAGGGACATCTGGGGACACGACCAGGCTGGAGGAAAGAAAGGAATGCCCACAATGCCACGGTGACATTTGCAGACCGATCTCAGGAAGATCCTCAAATCCTGACACATCCCATAGCCACCGTCTGGTGGCAGAGCTTGCTGCTGGAGAGAAAACCCACTCATCCCCCCTAGGCTAGGGGAGAGAAACGGGAATTTCCCAGGCCCGGGGACAAAAGGATGCGTAAGGACCTTGAGCATCAGCATTGTGCATAGGGCTGGGACAAATTTCAGGTCTGATCTCTGCATGTCTAATGGAAAGAGAAGCCTCCCTGCACAGGCTGTTGCACTGCAGCAGGGCCAGGCTCAGATGCACGCCGAGGGAGGCAGGCAGATGCCAGCATAATTAGCCACAAAAT
>NW_008671857.1:0-262 GCF_000695815.1 Acanthisitta chloris | reverse complement strand
GGGAAAAAAAAAAAAAAAAAGCCCTGCGTGCTGATAATTCCTCAGCGCGCCTCGGTGACAAGGAACTGGGACAGACCTGAGCTTCCACTGAGCCAGAGGAAAAGGTATTTTTAAAAAGCAGATTATCTGGTTAAACAGAGGGCAGGGGGCTGAGCCGGCACAGAATGGGGGTGGCTGTGACAGCTTTATTAGGAAGTGCCTAACGTCGGAGCGATTTCACGGAGGCTCTCAGAGCCTCGGCTGACTCTGGGAGCTGCAGCCC
>NW_008671856.1:68901-71073 GCF_000695815.1 Acanthisitta chloris | reverse complement strand
ATGAAAACAGGAGAGCAACCCCCAAATGCCCCAAAAAAACCCAAACCCTCTTCTCCTCTGCTCCAAAACCCTCTAAACCCTCCTCTCCTCTGCCCCCAAGTCCCCCAAACCCTCCAACCACCATGAAAACAGGAGAGCAACCCCCAAATACCCCAAAAAACCTGAAAACCCTCTTCTCCTCTGCTCCAAAACCCTCCAAACCCTCCTGTCCTGAGCCCCAAACTCCCCAAACCCTTCAAATGCCATGAAAACAGAAGAAAAAACCCCAAGTGCCCAAAAAAACCCTCCAAACCCTCCTGTCCTCTGCTCCAAAAGCCTCTTGTTCTCTGCCCCAAAACACCCTAAACCCTAGAACCACCATGAAAACAGGAGAATAACCCCCAAATGCCCCCAAAGACCTCCAAACCCTCTTCTCCTCTGCCCCAAACCCTCCTGTCCTGTGCCCCCAACCCTTCTGTCCTCTGCCCCAGCATCACCCCACCATGAGAGCTGCCAAAACCAAGAAGGGAGCAACCAACCCACTGTTTGCAGCCTCCTCATCCTCCTGCAGTGCTCAGGGCTCCTGGTGTCCCCGTGCCCATCCCCTCCTGCCTCTCCTCCAGCTCTGCCAGGGGCTGCCTTGGCTCTGCTGCCCCTTGGGCTGTGGCTGCTCCGAGCTCTCCTGCAGAAAGGCAATGCTGGTGCCCACGTGAGCCCGGTGGGACTCCTTGCCCTCATTCTCCTTGTGCCTGAAATGGGTTTGTGTTCCCTCCCTGGGTCCTGCCCAGCAGCAGAAGTGATATCCAGGACTCCAACACACCTCTTTGATGTCTCCTAAAAGGCTCCTCAGCTTTTGCTTGTGAGGAAGGAACAGCCCCGAGGGGAGGAAGAGGTGATGCTCTGAGGTGACCCCTTCTGGCCTCTCTCTCTCTCTCTCTCTCCCTCTCTGTCTGCAGAGATGCTCACTGGGATGCTCTAGCCCATGGAGCCAAGATAGTGCTGGACTCACTGGGACACTGTTTGCACCCAAGGAGAAGTGCAAAACCAGGAGCCTTCACTGCTCCCACAGCCACAAGGTCCCAGCTAGGTGGAGGCACCCAGGGCTCCTCTGGCCTCTTCCCTCCCATCCAGGGGCTCCTTTTCCAGGCACTTCCTCAGCTGCTGCCAACATCTGGGCCTGGTTTTGCTCCAGAACATGTGGAAATCCTCCATCCTGGGAGCCTGTGAATGCCACTACAGGAGATCCCACAAGAGCAGGAACTGCCTCCCCATGAGGGTTTCCATCCTACTTTTCTATGTCCAGGGAAGCTGTTTCTCGGAACTGCCTCCCCATGAGGGTTTCCATCCTGCTTTTCTATGTCCAAGGAAGCTGTTTCTTCAGGAATCCTTGGTGGGCTCACCCTGCTGGCTGCACCCTAGACTCCCCCAGAGCAGCTGGGGCAGGGCAGAGGTTGCTGGGTACAGCCACAACCTTCTCTGTTAGCCCCAAGAGCTGTGAGCATCATCCAGTACCTCCAGCTCAGCTGCTTTTCCATTCCTCTGCCTGTTGTCCCATCCCTCTGCCTGTTGTCCCATCCCTCTGCCTTCTTTTCCATCCCTCTATCTGCTCTCCCATCCCTCTGCCTGTTGTCCCATCCCTCTATTTGCTCTCCCATCCCTCTGCCTATTCTCCCATCCCTCTATCTGCTCTCCCATCCCTCTGCCTGCTTTCCCATCCCTCTGCCTGCTTTCCCAGCAGGATTTCATGCCACCACAACTACTCCCCTTTCCATTTCTTTCCCCCACCCCCAATCCCTGCATGGAGCATCCCCTTCCCTCCCTGTCCCAAAACTTCCCAAGCAAAGGCAAACCTGAGAAGCATCAACCTGGAAAAGGCTGGAGCACACAGGAATGGGGGGAGCACCAGGCAAGGCATTTCCCACCTGACCTCCAAAAGTCATCTGCAGCCCTTGCCTGCATCCCAAATCCGCCTGCATCCCAAATCCTCCTGCCAGCATCTTGGGATGCTGAGCTTTGCCCTCGAGCTTGCTTGCAGCCTGTGTAATTGGGGCAGGTTTCCATGCTGTGCTGGGGAACTGAGAAAGGAAAACCTTGAGCTCAGCCTGCACTGAGCCCTTCCAGCAGCATCCTGGCAGTGGGGGGAGCAGAGTTGGGGTATCCCAGAGGAAATCCATGGAAATGAAAAGCAAACAG
>NW_008671856.1:59795-68860 GCF_000695815.1 Acanthisitta chloris | reverse complement strand
TAGGGAAAAGGAGATGTCAAAGCTCAGACAAAGCACAAAACTGCCCCTTGGGGCTATCTGTCCTGGCAGCTCCAGGTTCCTGGTGCCAAGCTGGAGCTGATTTTGCCTTGGAGCAGTTTCCCAATCTCCTTGCCATGACCTTTGAAAACAGATCCAGCTGAGTCCCAGAGCAGCTGAGCCCTGAGGGGTGGGTGGTTGCCCCAGGATGGATGGTCCAGGCCTCACCCCATGCCCAGGGCAGCACTGAACTCCCCAGGGCAAAGCCAAGTCTTCCCCAGCTACTTACCTGGAGCTGAATTCCAGCTTGGGATGCAATGGGAATCAGTCACAGGGCACAGACACAATCTGGGCTGTAACAGCTGCAGTTTAAAGCCATTTTGGGACTGGGGGAGATGCCAAGGGAAGAGCTGAACCAAGGAACCCAAACCATGTTGCTCCAGGAATCAGCAGGATTTTTCCCCCATTAAAATTGGGGTTGAGGTTTTGCTTGGATGGAAATTTCTAGTCTCTACAGATGTGAGCTCCCTCTGAGACCAAGAAACTCATCACACATCAGCCATGAACCAACTCTTGTGGGGTAATTTATGGACTATAACCCTGGAGTTGATGCTTTCTCAAACCTAAACCCACCACTAACCAAAGCAAAGTCTCTTGTTCCTCCAAGCTCTTTCTCCCAGGCTTTTTCCCCACATTCCTATGGATTCCTCCACCAGGATTTGGAGGCTGGAGAAGTTGTCAGAGCCAGCACTGAGCCAGCACCAGCCTCACTCATGCACAAGACCAAGGAAGAATCTAAACTCTGAAGTTCTGCTTCACCAAACCCACTGGAACCAGCAGGTTTTGCCCCAGTTAACCCTCCCCATACCCTGCTGTGCCTCCCAGCCTTGTGCAGTGAGGATTCCCACATTCCCTCCCTTGGCATCCCCTAAAACATCCCTTTCATTCCCAAGCCAATCCCAAATGGAACATCCCATTAACTCCTCTTCTTGCAGCCTGAACTTCACATCATCTCTCCTTCCTCCCTCCCCCTCCCCATCCAATTTATCCTGATAGAACAGACACTTCCAACTCTGATTTTGGGTTTTAAGTGACTCCTTGGCAGCCACAGATTTCAACCTGTCAGAAATCTTGAGGAATTAGTTCACTCCAAGCCCTTCTGGTTTAATTGGAAGAGGCTAAAGGGCAACTAATATGTCCTCAGAGCATTTTAGTGCCTTCACCATCCACATCCTCCAGCAAAGCAGATTGCAGCAGCTGAGGATTTGCTAATGGAAACCTTGCAAAGCATTCTGAGCCATTAAAAACATCACAGCCAAAAGGAATCACTTCATTTAAACCTTGGAAAAGAAACAGAGGCTGGAAACGTTCAGAGCACAGAGTGTGTCTGGCTGAGCTCAGGCACAAACCCAAGAGCAGCTCAAAGTCCTTTATCAGCACAACTTGGGCTTGAGATCGTGAGCCAAACACCAGTTTAGCTGGAAACCTTTTCAACCAGGGGATTTTTTTTCTTCCACATCCTAGTGATAATAAAATCAAATAAATGGTTTCAGATAGGAACCTGCCAACACCTGTAGGTGTTGAGCTCAGTCACATTTCCATTCAATCATCAAGGCCACAACAGCTTCTCTAAGCACAGAAATGCAATTAAAACCAGGCACTCACCTGCAGCTCTGTCCAGGCAGCCTCAATTACAGCCCTTGCCCAAGCAACCAGAGGCTCCTGAGTGGCTGTGGATGTGGAAGGTGCCTGAACCTCTCTGACAAGCAGGTAAGGATTAGAGTTTGGCTCAGGAAAGACTCAGATTCAGAAATCCAACACCCTGCTGAAACCTTACCTTGCCTGGCTGGCCTTGCTTTAAAGGAAACACAGTGCTGGGAGCAGAGCTGAGCTGCATCCTCACACAGCTGCCCCAAAGAACCCCCAGGTCTGCAGCAAACACCCTCAAGAGAGGGGTTGGACCTCCAAGAGAAGGGCTGGATCCCCAAGAGAAGGGTTGGGACCCCAAGAGAGGGGTTGGAACCCAAGAGAGAGATTGGACTCCCAATAGAAGGGTTGGGCCCCCAAGGAAAGGGTTGTACCCTGAAGAGAAGGTTTGGGACCCCAAGAGAGAGGTTGGGACCCCAAGAGAGGGGTTGGACCATCAAGAGAGTGGTTGGACCCCTAGGAGAGGGGTTGGAACCTAATAGAAATGTTGGGTCCTCAAGAGATGTGTTGGACCCCCAAGAGAGGGGTTGTGACCCTCAAGAGAAGAATTGGGCCCCCAAGAGAAGGATTGGACCCCAAAGAAAGGGATTGGACCCTCAAGAGAAGGGTTGGGTCCCCAAAAGAGGGACTGGACCCTCGAGAGATCGCTTGGACACCCAAGAGAAGTGTTGGGACCCCAAGAGAGTGGTTGGACCCCAAGAGAAGGATTGGACCCCAAAGAAAGGGATTGGACCCCCAAGAGATGGTTTGACCCTCAAGAGAGGGGTTGGCCTCCAAGAGAAGGGATAGGCCTCCAAGAGAAGGGATGGACCCCTGAGAGTCCAACTGGAAGTGTTTAAGAGGCATCTGGATCTGGTGCTGGAGGACGTGGTTTAGGGCTTGGCCCCAAGAAGGTCAGTGGCATCTTGGCCTGGAGCAAGGACAGTGTGGCAGCAGGACTAGGGCAGTGCTCATCCCCCTGGACTGGGCACTGGGGAGGTCACAGCTCAGTGCTGGGGTCAGGTTTGGGCACTCACTGCAAAAAGGACATTGAGGCACTGGAGAGAGTCCAGAGAAGGGCAACAAGGGCAGAAAAGGTGTAGAACACATGTCCATTGAGGCTCATCAAAGGCCTGGAGTACTTGATGAAAGCCTGAGGGAGTTGGGTTTGTTCAGCCTTGAGAAGAGGCTCAGGAGTGACCTCATGGCTCTCAACAACTCCCTGACAGGGTTTGGAGAGAGGTGGGGGATGTCTCTCCCCCATGGCTGGTTAGGGTGTTCAGGCACTGGAATAGGTTTGCCCAGGGAGGTGTTGGAGTCACCATCCCTGGAGGTGTTTCAAAGGTGTCTGGAGGCACTGGAGGATATGATTTAGGGTTTAGGGATTACAGCAGTGACAGGTTCTTCTTCTTGGTGAGCAGGATGGAAGGTGCACAGAGGAGGCTGCAGCATGGCCATGAGTTTGTTGCCCATCATGGATGAGTCTTCTGCAGCTCTCCTTGCTACACTGAGCTGCTCTGTGCCTTGGGATCAGGAACCACATCCAATCCTGCAGAAATCCTGCACAGCAGGTGGTGGAAGGAAAGATCTAAGGCCATTCTGCTCAAACCCAAGTCATGAGGAAGCCCCAAAGACTTCCCTCCTCGCCAAGGCCATGTTTGCCCAGCACCCTCTGAGGTGGAAGTGCCTCGTGGGTGTTCTCCAGGGGTTCCAGTTACACCCGAGCACTGGGGAATCCCATTAATTACTCCTTCAGCTGAATGCTGGTAACGAAGGCCCAGGACATATCAAGAATCATGTTAGCATGGCAAAGTGGCTGAGGAACACCCCGAGAGGGTGATGCTCCACAGAAAGGCTTGAAGTTGTTACAAGGACGTCAGGAGACTTGATACAAAAGGCCAACTCATGAATAGCTAATGGGGCAATGAATTATGCACCCACTCAGCTGGATTGAGTTTCTCCCTCCTCACCAGGCTCTGCCATCTCCATCCCCTCCTGCTCCCTGGTTTCTGGCCCACTTGGGTCTCCCTTCTCTTTTATTTTCCTGCTTTGCAGGATGTAATGTGTTTGGTCATCACTAAAGGTTCAAAGCTGGTTCCAGGCTCTCCCCAAGGTGATGCCACATCCATCCAGACCCACCTAGAGGATCACCCTGAGCCCTCTCCGAGGAGGGTTGGACACCTCCCCTACCACACCAGGGCTGCTCCTGCTCCCAGAACCTCCTCAATGCCCTGGAACTCTGACAGAGAAGGTTTCTTGCCTGTTCTCTGTACCGATGGTTCTTTCTTCTCCTTTATTTTCCTGCTTTGCGAGATGTAACATATTTGGTCATGACTTAAAGTTTACAGCTGTATCCAAACTCTCCCCAGGGTGATGCCACATCCATCCAGACCCACCTAGGGGATCACCCTGAGCCCTCTCTGAGGAGGGTTGAACCCCCTCAATGCTCTAGAACCCTGACAGAGGTTTCCTGCCTGTTTTCTGTCCTGATGGGTCTTTCTTCTCCTGTATTTTCCTTCTTTGCAGGATATAACATGTTTGGTCATCACTAAAAGTTCACAGCTGTATCCAACCTCTCCCCAGGGTGATGCCACATCCATCCAGAACAATCCAGGGCACTGGGGACCAACCTCAGACACCTTCCCCAGCACACCAGGGCTGCTCCTGCTCCCAGAGCCTCCTCAATGCCCTGAAACCCTGACAGAGGTTTCCTGCCTGTTTTCTGTCCCAATGGTTCTTTCTTCTCCTGTGTTTTCCTTCTTTGCAGGATGTAACATGTTTGGTCATCACTAAAGGTTCAAAGCTGGTTCCAGGCTCTCCTCAAGGTGATGCCACATCCATCCAGGGCAACCCAGGGCACAGAGGACCAACCTCAGACACCTCCCCCAGCACACCAGGGCTACTCCTGCTCCCAGAGCCCCTAGAACCCTGACAGAGAAGGTTTCCTCCCTGATTTCTGGCCCACTTGGTTCTGCTTTCTCTTTTATTTTCCTTCTTTGCAGGATGTAACATGTTTGGTTATCACTAAAAGTTCACAGCTGTATCCAAACTCTCCCCAGGGTGATGCCACATCCATCCAGAGCAACCCAGGGCAAAAAGGACCAACCTCAGACACCTCCCCCAGCACACCAGGGCTGCTCCTGCTCCCAGAACCTCCTCAATGCCCTGAAACCCTGACAGAGAAGGTTTCCTGCTTGTTTTCTGTCCTGATGGTTGTTTCTTCTCCTGTATTTTCCTGCTTTGCTTGATGTAACATGTTTGTTCCTCACTAAAAGTTCACAGCTGTATCCAACCTCTCCCCAGGGTGATGCCACAACCATCCAGAGCAACCCAGGGCATCACCCACCACCCTGAGCCCTCTCTGAGGAGGGTCAGACACCTTTCCCAGCACACCAGAGCTTCTCCCACCCCCTCAATACCATGGAATCCTGACAGAGAAGCTCCAGGCAGCAAAACAAAAGCTTCTCCCTGTCTCTCTAGGATGCTCCGTGCCCTGCCTGCCATCTGCCCCCTCGGGGGGAGCAGCCTGAGCTGCCAAGGTTACAGCAGCCAAGTACCAGCCACGCTCCAGTGGGTCCCTGGCAGACTGAGAGAGCAGGGGAAGGAGGAAAAAGAGAGTTTCTCCATACACTTGGGACTTGGGGGTCCCTAACCCACCAAAAACAGAGCAGGAGAAGGGAAGGGTGAGACTGAGGACAAGGAGGTTTGGGGATCTCCTGCATGGCTCAGTCACTGCCCCCAGCACTGCACAACCCTGGGAGGGCACAGATCTGCCTTGTCAGTGCCTCCCAGCTGGGCTGGGGGCAGGCAGGGACTGCCACCAGCTCCTGTTTCAGCTAGGACAGCAATTTCCCCTCTGGCCTTCCCCAGCTCTCTTTCCATCCTGGTTTGTGGGCAGCACTCCGGATCTGCCTGCTGCTGAGCCAGCACAGCCTGGTGCTCCCTCCTCAGCTCCAAGTGCTGAGCTGAGCCCAGAAAATAAGGTACAACCACATCCCCAAGACACAGAGGAGGCAAAGAGCATTAGGGTTGGCTCTGCCAGCCAGAGCAGCCCAGAAAAAAAGGATGTTCACGCAGATGAATTGTGGTCTTGCTTTGAGTTGGGGATCTAGGAGAAATCTGAGGTGCAACCACATCCCTAAGACACAGAGGAGGTGATGAGCATTAGGGTTGGCTCTGCCAGCCAGAGGAGCCCAGAAAATAAGGTACAACTTCATCCCCAAGACACAGAGGAGATGAAGTGTTGGGGTTGGCTCCTGCCAGCCAGAGCAGCCCAGAAATAAAGGATGTTCACTCTGTTCTTGCTTTGAGTTGGGCATCCTGGACAGGTCTGAGATACAACCACATCCTCAACACACAGAGGAGGTGAAGAGCATTAGGGTTGGCTCCTACCAGAGAGAGGAGCCCAGAAAATAAGGTACAGCCACATCCCCAACACAGAGCAGGGGAAGAGGACTCAGAGCAGAGCCAGGAGCAGCATCCCAGTCCCTGGACCAGACCCCACAGTGGTCCCTGATGAAGTCAAAGCTTGTGGGAGTGTGTTTTGCTAAATACCTTGGATCCCACCATCCATGTGCTTGGGGTTGGCTCCTGCCAGCCAGAGCAGCCCAGAAACAAGGGATGGTCACATAGGTCAACTCTGCTGTTGCTTTGAGTTGGGGATCTAGAAGGGATCTGAGGTACCCCAACATGTGGAGGAGGTGAAGAGCATTAGGGTTGGCTCTGCCAGCCAGAGGAGCCCAGAAAATAAGGGATGTTCACACAGATGAATTGTGGTCATGTTTTGAGTTGGGGATCTAGGAGAGATCTGAGGTACAACCACATCCCCAACATACAGAGGAGGTGAAGAGCATTAGGGTTGGCTCTGCCAGCCAGAGCAGCCCAGAAATAAGGGATGTTCACTCTGCTATGGCTTTGAGTTGAGGGTCTTGGATAGGTCTGAGGTACAACCACATCCCCAAGACACAGAGGAGGTGAAGAGCATCAGGGTTGGCTCCAATCAGAGAGAGGAGCCCAGAAAATAAGGTACAACCATGTCCCCAACACACAGAGGAGGGGAAGAGGATTCAGAGCAGAGCCAGGAGCAGCGTCCCAGTCCCTGAACCAGCTCCTAACTGGGAGGCTGTTGATCCCTGTGCCCTGAGACTCCTTTCCCAGCACTTCCCTTCTCTAATCTCCCATTATCACCTTCTCTGCCCACTCTGATTTCTCCCTGGGCTATGCTATCCCTCGTGCCTGGTGCTGTTGGGCAATCTGATCCCTCAGCCCTCCCCAGACTGTCTGCAAACACTGTCACTAATCACCCCAGACCCCGATGAAGTTCCACCCTGTGTGACTTCAGTGCTCAAAGTGATGTTCTCACAGCTCTGGGCTGGCTCCTGTTCCATGCCTGAGTGGCTTTGGGTCACCCCAACCCACGTCACAGCAGCTGCTGGACACCAAATCAGGCTATTCTGTATCAGTAATAAGAAACTCTCAGCACCTCTGCCCACAGTACATATCTGCTCACACTGCTGCTCCTCCCTGGGGACATCTCACCCACAGCCCTGAAGGATGACAGCACAGATCCAGCTCCAGCCCTAAGTGGATCCCCACAAGTCTCCTCCATCCAGGGGGTGTGGTTTGTCCATTCTTCATCAGCCAAAGGATGAGGAATCCCAGAATGGTTTGGGCTGGAAGAAACTTAAAGCTCATCTCATTCCTCTACCCTGGGCAGGGACACCTCCCACCAGCACAGGTTGCTCCAAGCCCTGTCCAACCTGGGCTGGAACACTCCCAGGGATGGAGCAGTCACAGCTGATCTGGGAAATCCATCCCAGTACCTCAACACCCTCACAGGGAGGAATTTCTCCCTAACATCCAATCTATATAACCATCACATGTACTCCTGGAATGGTTTGGGTTGGAAGGACCTTGGAGCTCATCCCATCCCACTCCCTGACAGGGGCAGGGACACCTCCCACCAGCCCAGGTTGCTCCAAGTCCTGTCCAACCTGACCTGGAACACTTCCAACTTCTCTGAGATGAAGGAAAGGAGAGGGAAATGGTTTCTCTTCAGATAATTAGGAAGCAAAAAGGTCGAGACGGAAAATAAAAGGCTGGAACAAGGTCATAATGACATTAGAACATTAGGACCTCTATTAGGTCTTTTCTTCTCCCTGCACATGATTGGAACAGACAGGAGGAAGGCAAGGAAGTGGCTCTGGTGCCTTGGCTGTAACCATAGAATCGTCAAGGTTGGAAGAGACCTTAAGGTCATTAAGTCCAACCAGCCCCACTGGAGGGGAAGGTTCCCTCCTGCGATGTGCTGGAGACAAGCATGAGCCAAAATTCATCCTGAGTGGATGTTCTGCTTTGGGGAGTCCTAAGGTCAAGCACAGCATCATTCCATTTTCTCCAAATCCTACCCAAACTGAGGTTCTAGGTGAGGAAACTCAGGCACAGACACACAAGAGAGCTGAGCTGACAAAAAAACATCCTCTCACACAGAATCACAGAACCATCAAGGTTGGAGGAGATCTCGGAGATCATTGAGTCCAACCATTAACCTGTCATAGCTGTAACCTCTAAATCATATCCAGTGCCACATCCAGACACCTCTTAAACACCTCCAGGGATGGTGACTCCACCACCTCCCTGGGCATAGAATCATAGAGTCATCAAGTTTGGAGGAGACCCCCAAGATCATCAACCCAACCCTTAACCCTGGGCATAGAATCATGGAGTCATCAAGGTTGGAAGAGACCTCTAAGATCATCAATCCAACCCTTAACCTGTCACTGCTGTAATGCCTAAACCCTAAACCATATCTTTAGTGCCTCCATACACCTCTTAAACACCTCCAGGGATGGTGAGTCCACCACCTCTCTAGGCATAGAACCATCAAGGTTGGAGGACACCAAGAGCAGCAGCTGAAGCCTGGGAACATCCCAAAGCACTTGTTGAGGTCTCCAAAACAGCAGTTTCTGCCTGCTCTGTGGTTCCCAGGTCTTGTTAGCCATGGGGGACCTGAAAAACTGTCCAAGGAAATTGAAGTTACCATCAGTAATCTTAACTTCACCTCCCAGGGGAGTTCGTGCTCCTCCTGGAGAAGCTTGAGTGGATTGGAAACCAAAAACAAAGCTCTAAATAACTTGTGCCAGGAATTAAATCCAACAGTGCCACTGTCTGGGAGTTGGGAATACAACAGCTTTATCCAAGAGGGTTTGGAGGATTTTACAGCATTGCTGTAAACTTCACCGGTTTTGGGGACAACCCAGTGGAGCACAAGGTCTGGGTGTGGGGAGTGAGTGACCCTCAGGGCATTTGTAGGGACACTGAGTTGGGTGTGAGTGTGGAGCTGCCTGAGGGTAGGAAAGCTCTACAGAGAGATCTGGACAGAG
>NW_008671856.1:53896-58513 GCF_000695815.1 Acanthisitta chloris | reverse complement strand
TAGGAGGTGTCTGGATGTGGCACTGGAGGATCTGGTTTAGTGGCTAGAGCAGTGACAGGTTAATGGTTGGACTTGATGATCTTAGATATCTCCTCCAGCCTTGATGGTTCTATGCCCAGGGAGGTGGTGGAATCATCCTGGAGGTGTTTCAGAGGCATCTGGATCTGGCACTGCAGGATATGGTTTAGAGTTTAGGGGTTACAGCAGTGACAGGTTAAGGGTTGGACTCAATGATCTCAGAAATCTCCAACTCTGATGGTTCTATGATTTGATCCCAGAGTCTCCAGGATTTTCTGGCTGCTCCAGCCCCACACCCAGGGCTGTAGAGCCCCCACATCCCACATTCCATCCTCTGCAGTGGGAGGGATGGAACACCCCAAACTTACCTCCAAAAAAAGGTCCAGGAGATGTTGCCAAGTGGCTGCAACACAGTGCAAGAGGCTGTTAGCAGCTCCAGCCAGAAGAGGACAGTGGTGCATGTGTTTTCTTCAGGGATGCTCCAAGAGGGATTTTAAAGGCTTTTAGTTCTCTCTTGGCTATTCAAATCACCAGTTTGAACACCCCCAGCAGGGACTGATGAGGGTTGAGGCTATTCCCAGGGACAAATCCCACCCAGGTGGGTTCAGATGAAGCCACCACATGAAGAGATGCTCGAAGGTCTCAGCTCTGGGGGGAGCAGGGAGACATTGCAATGAAAACTGAGCCTGAGGACATAAAAAATTGGCTTTTTGGAGGCAAATTTTCCCCTCAAATAAACCAAGACTCCTTGGACTGATTGGAAAGGTGAGGAAGAATTTGCTCCCATTGCTCTCCAGGGAAGAGACAAAGTGTTCACGGCATAAATATTCCTCTTCTTGCACAAATAGAGAGACAAAAGAGGATTCAAACACCTACATTTCAATATGCATTTCAATGTGATATTTGCATGCAAATTGATATGCATTTAAATATATAACAGGTGTTCCTTGGATCCCAACACCTTTCCCTAACCCCAAGCTGAGGTTGTTTGACCCCAAAGGTGAGACCTGCCCATGCCAGAAGGGCTGGAATAGGTGTTCAAGCCATTCCTTGGATCCCAACATATTTCTCTGACCCCAAGTTGAGGTTGTTTAACCCCAAAGGTGAGACCTGCCCATGGTAGAAAGGTTGGAACAGGTTTCAGGCCATTCCTTGGATCCCAACACATTTCCCTAACCCCCAACTGAAGTTGTCTGACCCCAAAGGTGAGACCTTCCCATGGCAGAGGCTTTGGCACAGGTGCCAAGGTAATTGTTTGTAATTAAAAGGATGAGGATTTAATGAGGATTTAAAGGGTGGAAATAGAGGGAGGGATCCAAAAAGCACCAAATTTAGGGATCTAGGATGAAAATTAGGGATCTCTCAGGAACTGCAAAGCTAATTGAGTCGCAGCTGTTTGATGTGCTGAACCTCAAGTGTGTATGTGTACATCCATATATTCCTCTAGGAATCATTCACCCCCAGGATGAGAATCCAGAATTGTCCCATCACAAGTGTGTCCTCAGCCTCACTCCTCTGGGGCAGGAAGAGAGGGTGACAGACACCAATGTTTGGACACTGTAAAGGTCCCTTTTCCCCCTCAGCTTCCTCACTGCTCCTAAATCCTCACTGTTCTGCTGCTTTGGAGCTCTAAGTCATTAAACTTCACTCCTGGGATCATAGAGTCATCAAGGTTGGAGGAGACCTCTAAGATTATAGAATCCAACCATTATCCTGTCACTGCTGTAGCCTCTAACCCCAAACCAGATCCTCCAGTGCCTCCAGACACCTCTCAAATACCTCCAGGGATGGTGATTCAAACACCTCCCTGGGCAAAGAACCATCAAGATTGGAGGAGATATCTAAGATCATCAAGTCCAACCCTTCACCTGTCACTGCTGTGACCCCTAAACCCTAAATCAGATCCTCCAGTGCCACATCCAGACAACTCTTAAACACCTCCAGGGATGGTGATTCCACCACCTCCCTGGGCTTAGAATCATAGAAGCATCAAGGTTGGAGGAGAACTCTAAGATCATCAAGTCCAACCATTAACCTGTCACTGCTGTGACCCCTAAACCCTAAACCAGATCCTCCAGTGCCACATCCAGGTGTCTCTTAAACCCCTCCAGGGATAGTGACTCCACCACTTCCCTGAGCACTCTCCCTGTGCCTGAATCCCCTGACAGTGATGCAGAAACTCTGGATGCAAAGGGCAGAGATCCAGTTCAGGAAGGGCCTTGGAGGAGACGTGGCTTTCCAGCATTCTCCAAACTGCTGTTTTCCTTCCCAAATTCAATTCCTGTGATCCCAAATCCAAGAGAGCTCCCAAAGCTTGGCCAGTCAGCCTGCTGACCTGTCACATCCCACTGCATCAAGCCCTTCCACTGCTGTGCTTGGCTGAGCAGAAGTGAAGGGAGCAGAGCTGACAGGCAGGAGCTCCTTCACCTCCTTCAGCCTTTCCCTCCCTTTTCCATCCCATTTTCCTGATGCTTCCGACCTGCTGTGGCCTCTCAGCTGGTGCAAACCTGTCTCAGTGCACTGCTGCTCCTGCCAGTTCGGTGTCCTCTGCAGAATTCACCCTCTTTGGGGGAAAACAGGGAAAAACACCAACTCAGCCCCTTTGTAGAGTTGCACTTCAACATGGATAGAACCATGAGGAGCTCTTGGACACTGATGTATCCATCAGCCTTTGCCTCCCACAGCCTTTCTGGGGGAAAATACTGACAATAAGCATTTGAAACATTTGTTCCTAACTCCAGGTGGTTCCTGGGGGCTGGATCCTATCTCCAGGTGGTTCCTAACTCCAAGTAACTCCTGGGGACCTGGTTCCTAACTCCAGATGACTCCTAACTCCAGGTGGTTCCTACCTCCAGGTAACTCCTAGGGGCTGGTTCCTAACTCGAAGTGGCTCCTAACTCCAGATGATTCCTAACTCCAGATGACTCCTAACTCCAGGTAGTTCCTAACTCCAGGTGGCTTCTCGGGGCTGGTTCCTAACTCCAGGTAACTCCTAACTCCATGTGCTTCCTACCTCCATTTGGCTCCTGGGGTTGGTTCCTAACTCCATTTGGCTCCTGGGGCTGATTCCTAACTCCAGATGACTCCTGGGTGTTGGTTCCTAAGTCCAGGTGGTTCCTAACTCCATTTGGCTCCTGGGGCAGGTTCCTAACTCCAAATGACTCCTGGGGCAGGTTTCTCCCTTCATTTGGCTCCTGGGGCTGCTTCCTAACTCCAGGTGGTTCCTACCTCCATTTGACTCCTGGAGCTGGTTCCTAATTCCAGATGACTCCTGGGACTGGTCCCTAACTCCATTTGGCTTCTGGGTGCTGGTGCCTAGCTCCATTTGACTCCTAACTCCACGTGGTTCTTTAATTCCAGGCCTATCCTAGAGGGCTCATTCCTAACTCCAGGTGTCTCCTGGGGTCTGTTTTCCCACTGCTGCCCCCCAAACCTCCTCTCCATCCGCCCCATCCCTCCTCATGCTCCTTCCAGCTGAGAGGCAGCTCTGCCCCCACATCCCTGGTGTGCCAGCACAGCTCCCTGGTGGTGCCAAACAAACCAACCCCCAGGAACCCACCTCTGCTCAGCCCTTCCATTACCAATCCCTCTTCCTCCTCCTCCTGGGATGCTGCAGGGGAGGAGGATGAGACAGGAGCTGCCAGGAAGCTGTCACAACATCCCCAGCACCGCTGCAGTGCAGCTCAGCACCCTCTGCCAGCCACATCCTGAGCTTTACTCCTCCCTCAGCATCCAACCTCAGCTCCTGCTCCTCCCTGAGCTCACTCATCTGCTCAGACCCAACACCTACCTGGCCCAGTAAGCCCCAGGGATGGTCCCAGAGTGGTTTCCCCATGGCAAAGGGCCTTTCCCAACCGCAGGCAGGAGCTGCTCACCAGGTTCTCAGCCTCACTGCTCAGGTGTCAAACTAGATCACAGCTTTGAGAGGCTCCAGTCTCCCTAGGGATGGAGAAGTGAAGATTTTCCTGCTGGTTTGGGCCAGATGTGCTGGTTGGGCTGGAAATCTGGTGGGATATCTAGGAACTGGGCAGGGAATAGGAAGGAAGAGCTGGTGATCAGCATCCATGATAATGGACATGCTGGTTGACCCCAGATCCAGGTCTGGTTGACCCCAGATCCAAGGCTGGTTGACTCCAGATCCATTGTTAGTTGACACCAGAGCCATTGATCCCAGTTGATCCCAGACCTACTGCTGGTTGACCCCAGATCCCAAGCTGGTTGATTCCCAGATCCAGGTCTAGTTGACCCCAGATCCTGGGCTGGTTGATCCCAGATTCATTGCTGGTTGATTCCAGATCCAGGGCTGGTTGACCCCAGATCAAGGGTTGGTTGATCCCAGATTCACTGCTGGTTGACCCCAGATTCAGGGCTGGTTGATAGCACATCAATGGTTGGTTGACCCCAGACCCAGGTCTAGTTGACCCCAGATCAAAGGTTGGTTGACCACAGACCAAGGCTTGGTTGCAGCATCCTCCCTTCCCATTCCCCACTGCTTCACTAAGAGGATGAAAAGGAGTGATGGAGATGCTGGACCATCCATGAAGATCCTGGACCATCACTGGAAGATGCTGGACTATAGCTGAGTGTTGTCCCATCTTC
>NW_008671856.1:39062-53881 GCF_000695815.1 Acanthisitta chloris | reverse complement strand
TCCTGCTGCACCAGGCAGGACTGTGCAGCAGTCCCCAAGGTACAAATCCCTGGAGATGTGAGGTGGGAAGGGTCTGGAGATCCCATTCCCATCCCTATCCTCCTCCATGGGCAGCTCCATGGTCACTTCTGGAGGATCCAGGGGTAGATGAACTTCTGTTTGCACCCATGAAACAACAAGATGTGCTGCACCCCTTGGAGGGCTGAACTTGGAGATCCTCCACAAGCAATTCCTAAGAGGGAAATAGCTCCCTGGGAAATCTTCCTGGTGGGATTAGGGAGGAACATTCCTTTTCATCCCTTCCACCTGATGACATCTCATGTCCTGCCTCAGTCCTACCACCATCCCCCAGCTCTGAGGAGCTTCTTGGCAAAGACTTTGAAGCCAAATATTAAAGCTCTTCCCCCAAAAAATCCCAACTGGGACAAAATGCTGAAATCTGGGAAGTCAGAGGTTGGATTTAGGGGAACCACCTGGAAATCCCACACCCAACTGGAGCTGCTTCTGGTTTGGCCACAGGGACAACCCTGGGGACTCCTTCCAATCCCAGTTGGAATGAGAAGGTCAAAGGGAGATGTGTTTTGTTTGGATGCAGCAGTGACTAATTCCCCCTGGGAGCGAGGAAATAGTGCTGGGTCTTTCCCTGGGAAAGGAACTCTCCACAAATAATTCCCAAGCAGGAAATAGCTCCCTGGGAAATGATCCCGGTGGGGAAAAACCTCTGGAATTGCTCTCCTCCTCCTCTGAGCTCCTCCGTCCGCTAAGCCGGAATGATCCCTCTAAGCGGGAATGATCCCTCTCTCCCACCCTCCTGGCATGACACATCCTTCCCTGGAATCTCTCCCTGGGATTTGTCACACAGAATCCTTCAACTTCTGTTACTGATTCCACCTGAATAAGCTTCCAGGGAAGCCCCAGAGGAGCTCCATGGCCACTCATGCACAAACAGGGACATTCAGCTCTTCCCAGCTGCAAAAATCCAGGGAATCCTGTGTTTGCAGGATGATGGTCCTCACTGTGCATGGAACTGGTGCTGCTCCCTAAGATCCCCCAGGTCTGAGGATGGAGGTATCCAAATTATCCCTTCTCCAGCCTTGAATTCTTTCCTGGAGGATCCACATGGAAAAACCACTCCAGGGAAGGCTAAAACATCCTGTGTTTCCATGAGCTACAAGCCTAATCCCCACAGGGATAGGGATGAGGAATGAGGATGGGAAAACTGAGGCAGGGAGGGATCATTCCTCCAATGCAGGTGTTAGGGATGAGGAATGAGGATGGGAAAATTGAGGTAGGGAGAAATTAGTCTCCCAGTGCAGGTTCTATGGATGAGGAATGAGGATGGGGAAACTGAGGCAGGGAAGGAACATTCCCTCAGTGCAGGTGTTAGGGCTGAGGATGGGAAAACTGAGGAAGGGAGGGATCATTCCCCCAATGCAAGTTCTATGGATGAGGAATGAGGATGGGAAAACTGAGGCAGGGAGGGATTATTTTCTTTACAAACCTAATCCCACAGAGCTAGGGATGAGGGAATCAGGATGGGGAAACTGTGGCAGGGAGGGATCATTCCCCCAGTGCAGGTGTTAGGCATGAGGATGGAAAAACTGAGGCTGGGAGGGACCATTCCCCCAGTGCAGGTGCTCAGTGAGGCTGTGGGAGCTGAGCTGGAGCCCAAAGGGTATAAACCTCCCACAAATGCAGCTGTGGAGTCCAGGAGCAAATCCCCATGGGGTATCCCAGTGAATCTGGATGGATCCCATGGCAGGGCTGAGTTAGGAAGGGAGTTTTCAGGATGGATAATTGGAAAGTGCCTCTGGTATCTCTGTGCTTCTTGGCACAGGCAGAAAGAGATGCTACATCACCCTGGGGCCTGATCCTGCTCCGGGAGGATCACGAGTTGCCTCGTGGCTGCTCCCTCTTCCTCCTCCTCCTCCTCCTGCTGCTGCTCCGGGAAGGATTCGCAGCCTCCACAGGGATGGAGGAGCTCTGAATCCCCATTTTCGCAGGGAAAGGCGAAGGAAAGGGAGCTGTAAATCCAAGAGCATCACTCCACGCCTCCTGCTGCCGGCAAGGAACATGCAACAGCCTGGAAAGGCGGAGAGGGATGGATCCTCCCGCAGGGAAGGGACAGGGATGTCCTGCGTGTTCCAAGACACTGCAGTGCCGCATGGAGACACGGGGACTGCTTCCCCCCCTCCTTCCCTCCCTCCCTCCGCACCGGGAATTGTCGGGATCCAGGGCCAGGAATGCTCCTGGGTCATTCCACACTGATGGGACTAATCCAGCCCCAAGGCTCAGATTTATTGGGATGCAAACGAACCCTAATTCCCAGGGAGAGGAGATGCAGCACTGTGGGTTTTCCTTTCCAACGTGTTTCACCCCCCTCTCCTCCTTCCAAAAAACTCGGGTTTGTGTCACCTGCTCCTCCTTAGAGCCCAAATGGTGTCAGAATCCATCTGCAGCCTGGTGGGAGTCAGGGGAGAAGCTGCAAAGGACAGGAAGGCAAAGAGGATTTTCCAGCCCCTTCTGCAGTTTGAACCCTGATTTCTGCCTCAAGGCTGTGACTAAAACCCCTGAACCCCCCCAAAAAAAGAGGATTTTCCAGTCCCTTCTGCAGTTTGAACCCTGATTTCTGTGTTGAGGCTGTGACTAAAGCCCCTGAACCCCCCAAAAAGAGGATTTTCCAGTCCCTTCTGCAGTTTGAACCCTGATTTCTGCCTCAAGGCTGTGCCTGAAGCCCTTGAATCCCCCCCAAAAAGAGGATTTTCCAGCCCCTTCTGCATTTTGAATACATATTTCTGCCTCGAGGGTCTTATTGAAGCCCTTGAGCCTCCAATAAAAATGTCTTGCAGGAGGTTGTGTTGTGTTTTCTGTGCCATCCTTGGGGAAAACTGCATGGAGATGAGCAGGAGTGTGGAAGGATTTGCAGCATATTCCCCAGGACAGCATTTTCCTGCAGGAATCTCTCCCTTTCCAGCCACACAGTTGGGTTACAAAACCCACCTGGAGGCCCAAAGTGTTGGCAGCTCCGTGGGATGCAGCTCCTTTGGAAATCACCTCCTTGCTCAGGGATGGACAGGCTGAGAGCCAAGCCTGGAACCAGGGCAGGATCCAGCCCTGAGGATGAGCAGGAGCTGCAGCATCTCCAGAGCCTCCTGATGTGCTCCAAAATGTCAGTGAGGTCCAACCATGTCCCAGTCCTGTGCCACTTAGGAGTGGAAAGAGGGGAAAACACCTCTGGCATCAGTGCCAGGTCCATGTCACCATGCCCTGGCTGTTCCCACTTGGTTTCTCTTCAGCCCATATCCTCCCATGATCCAATCCTGATGTGCTCCTGATGTGCTCTGAAACATCAGTGAAGTCCAACCAGGTCCAACTGTGTCCTCCCATGCCCCAATCCTGTGCCACTTAGCCATGGAAAGAGGGGGAAATACCTCTGACACTCAAGCCTGGAGCCAGGGCAGGATCCATCCCTGAGACTGAGCAGGAGCTGCAGCATCTCCCACCCCCAGAGCCTTCTGATGTGCTCTGAAACATCAGTGAGGTCCAACCATGCCCCAATTCTAGAAGGGAAAACACCTCTGGGCATCAGTGCCAGGTCCATCTCACCATGCCCACTTGGTTTGCCTTCAGCCCAAGACCCTTTTTCCTTCCCTCCCTCCCCACATTCCCTCCCAGATCCATCGTCAGAGGAATCCTGTGCTCGACACAGCAGCCCCTGCCAAGAGAAAAGCGAAGCTGTGAATAATTCATGCTCCAATCTTTTTTACCACAGGCTGCTGTAAATATTTAACTAGCACCAAGATGTCTAGAGCTGAACTTGGGGAGGATAAACCTGAGCACAGGCTCCAGTTTGGGGGCAGCAGTGTGGACTGGGGGGAGCTGGGGAGGGTGGGAGGTGATACTGGGGCAGGAGGAGACACTTTGGCAGGAACAAAGGAGCTCCAAGGGTGGAAAAAACTGATTTGTATGTCCAAATGAGCAAATTTCCAAGCCTTTCTGTCTTTCCAAACCAGCAGTGCACACAGGGATGTATTCCCACTGCAGGAAAGAGCTGACATGAGTAGCCAAAGGTTGTGGTTCAGCTTCCAGTGCTATCCTCCCTTCTCCTTCTGCTGCTTTCCCTGGCTCAAACCCTCATGGAATTTCACTTGGATTTAGGATTGCCAAATAAAATGACCAGCAAATCCTTTGTGCACCTGTCTGCAGCAACTTGTGCTCCTGCCTGTAATTCCTTGTGCTCCTGCCTGCAATTCCCTGTGCTTCTGCCTGAAAATCCGTGTGTTCTTCCCTGCAGCTCCTTGTGCTCCTGCCTGTAATTCCCTGTGCTTCTGCCTGCAGATCCTTGTGCTCCTGCCTGCAGTTCCCTGTGCTCCTGCCTGTAATTCCCTGTGCTCCTGCCTGCAAATCCTTCTGCTCCTGCCTGTAATTCCCTGTGCTCCTGCCTGCAAATCCTTCTGCTCCTGCCTGTAATTCCCTGTGCTCCTGCCTGCAAATCCTTCTGCTCCTGCCTGTAATTCCCTGTGCTCCTGCCTGCAAATCCTTCTGCTCCTGTCTGCAGCTCCCTGTGCTCCTGGGCTGTCCCCCAGCATCCAGCCCGGACAGGAGAAGGCTATTTACCTAATCCCAATGGACTTGGAACATCTGGGAGCTGCCTGCAGGAAGAGGAACCTCCTCCAGGGACAAACCCCATCCCAAAGTGGGTTTAGTTCCTTTTTTATTCCTGGTAAGTGGGAGAACAGCACATTCCCTGGGAAGCTGCTGCTTCCTGCTCCAGCATCACTTTGGGGGTCACAAGTGCAGAGGTGGAGGCTCCTGGGGGTCAATTGATGTCTCACCTGGTCCCTCATGGTCACCTTGTCCCTCCTCCCTGTGCACCTGAGGCTGAATCTCCCCAGGGCTCTGCTTTGAGTCCCCTTGGGGTTGTGTTCAGCTGCTGCAACTCTGGGTATGTCTCTCCTGGAGTTTTAAGTGGTTTTCAGCAAGATGTGAGAATTTTCCAGCTATTTAAATGTGCCAATAGCCCTTTGCTCCTGCATTTCTCCCTGCAGCATCTTCACATGGAGCATCACTCACCTGTGGTACTGTCAGTTCTCCTCCTTGTGAGCCTCTGGTTGCAAATCATCATCCCCCAGTGAAAGGGCCAAAAAAAAAAGAATCCAGGAGGATTTTCCTCTTGCTCCACAGCTGGGTGGGAGGTCCCAGAGCTGTCACCCAGTGAGCAGGGCCAGGCAGCACCAGCACCTCCTGCCTGTGAGATCCACAGCTCCATCCCCACAGTGGCTTTGGGCAAAAAACAGGTCCAAAGTAGCTCCACAGAGCCTGATCCTGTGAGCTTTTGTTTTAAAGACCATTTTCTGGTCTGGGAAAAGAAGCTCAGCTACTCCATGGGACCTTGAGTGAGTCAAACTGTCCCCAGAACCTCAGGGTTGATGGGCAGAGCCCACAGATAGCTCAGATCCATCAGGACCTTGACCTCAGATACTCCTTGGGATCTTCAGTGGGTCAAACTGTCCCCAGAACCTCAGGGTTGATGGGCAGAGCCCACAGGCAGCTCAGATCCATTGGGACCTTGACCTCTGATACTCCTTGGGATCTTGAGTGGCTCAAACTCTCTCCAGAACCTCAGGGTTGATGGGCAGAGCCCACAGGCAGCTCAGATCCATTGGGACCTTGACCTCTGATACTCCTTGGGATCTTGAGTGGCTCAAACTCTCTCCAGAACCTCAGGGTTGATAGGCAGAGCCCAGAGGGCCATCAGCTACCAGTGCCTCATCCAAGAGGTGGGTCAGGATGGAGCTCACAGGGGGCTGAGTGGTGCTGCTGAGGGGGCTCAAGTGGCTTCAGCTAGCCAGAGAAAGAGAGAGAAAGGGGCACCAAGTGCAAGCACCAACTGAAGGCTTTGGCAGGTCAATGTTGCACAGGGTTCTCTCTGTACTAAGTAGTTTATAGATTTCCTCTAAATAGGAAGCTGCAGCTGCCAGGGAAGCACATGGAGAGAGTACAAGGTTGGTGGAGGGGACAGGGGACAGAGCTGGCACTGGTCCCTTCCTTCTTTCTCCCCCAGAAAACACACTGAGGGAAGGGAGAGACACCCCAGGAAATGCTCCTTCCACCCCCAGGCAGTGAGGGGCTCTCTGCAGGGGATGAGGTTTTCAGGTCCTCACCAAGACCTTTTTTTTTGGGGAGGATTTATTCTGGAGGGACTTGCCCAAGACCTTTCAGAGAGGGAAAAAGTGTCAGAACATCCTTCTCTGAGGGTTTTAAGGACACCAAACCCTTTTTACTTGAGGATTTGTGCTGAAAGACTTGCCCAAGACCTTCCAGAGAGGGTGAAAGAGTCAGAACATCCTTTCCTGAGGTTTTTGAGGACACCAAACCCTTTTTGCTTGAGGATTTGTGCTAAAGGGACTTGCCCAAGAGCTTCTAGAGGAGGAAAAAGAGCAGAACATCCTTTCCTGAGGTTTTAAGGACACTAAACCCTTTTTACTTGAGGATTTGTGCTGTTATTTATGATCAGGGCAGATGTGAGTGTGAGCTGAAGGGTTGGAGGAGCAGCCAGAACATCCTGACAAGAGGATTTGGGAGGAAAAAATGGACACTCGAGGCAAGAGCAGAGGAAGGTCTTACCTACAGGGTCCAATCAATAGGGAGAAGAACCATATGAGACTTCTTATCTCTTCCAAGGCCAATGAAAATCTGCTCATCCTTCCCAAAGCTTTTAAGAACTAAGCAGGAAGTCACTCAAAAGGGAATGGATTTGCTCCAGGGTGGAAATATCCCCAGGACATGCTGAGAAGGACTTTTTTTTCACCCTCAAAACACTTGGATCCAGTCTGATCTCTCTCAACCTCATCAATTCCCCTGCAATGCCTTTTGCTCCTCTGCTGGAGCAAAAAGGGGTTTGGTGTCCTGTGAAGGCTTAAAAAATCCAGGAAAGGATGTTCTGCCTCTTGGAGACAGATCTGGTGGAGAGGACACATCACTTGGCTTGTGTAGCCATGAGGCAGTTCCCATGGTCAGAGCCAATATTAAGAGAGCAAGGAATGAGATACCCTGAGAAAGAACATCTTCGAGCTCCTACTTAGGAGTCTGCATGGAAACACATCCAGATCTTCCCCTCCAGGCAGAGTCTGAGTTCTCCCATGGGACCCAAAGGGATGAGCCTCACCATTCCCAAGGGACTTGGGCACCTACAGCCTCCTCATCACCTCCTGGCAGCAAAACTGATGAAGTCAGGGAAGCAGGACCAGGATCTTTAGGTATTTTAAGGTCCATTGACTGGCAAGGAAAGGCCTGAGCCTCATCAGGCAGAAAACTGGAGTAAATCCAGGGATATGTGCAGGGTTAGGACACCAGAGAGGTCCTGGAGCTCTGGCAGCACTGAGAACCAAAGGCAGCAGGAGCTGTGGAGATGAACCAGCTCAGCAGCACAGAAGATACAGCACTGAGCTGTCACAAACTGCCATGAGTGGCACATGGGTGCTCCTCTCACAGCGCCAGAAACCACTTGTATGACTCAAGGAGATGAGAAGATGACTTGGGTTTGGTGTGGGGAAGGATGACACCTTGGGGAACATGAAGTTCCTTGACTCATCTCCTCTTGGCTCATCTCTCACACTCCTGGGAGCAGCCCCAGGAGGACATCATGGGCTCTTGTTGCATCATGATCTGCAGGGAGAGAGAGGCCCTGAACCACATCAACCCCTCAGCTTAACTTGGATCTCTCTTCAGGCAGAGCAGAAATCCCTTAAAAGGACCAACTTCTCTGTGATCATGGGGAGAGGAGTCAAGGAAACAAGCTCAGCTGGACCAGAGATGGTGCAGGTGATGCCACACAAGGACCCTCCTGTGCCCAAAAGCCCTTTCCCCATGCCATCACTGATGTTTGTGGTCCCCACAGTGTTGTTCTGGTTGGCCATTCAACCCTTCTTCACTTGGCAAGAGCTTGTGTTGGAGAAGCATCCAGGCCAGGCATGAGCAGGCACTGAGCCACCACAGCAGATGGTGTCAGCTCAGGCAGCCAGGAATGCTCAGCCCAGCCAGCCAAAGGCATGGAAAAGAGCAGCCAGAGGGTCTTCTCTCTGCTCTGCAGGCAAGAAAAGCACCAGCTGAGAGAGCAGGGGGAAATGTCCTCATGGATCCACTGGGAAAATATGGATCCAAGCATAGAGTTGGTGATGGGAAGTGGTTATAGGCATGGGAACCCTCCAGGGGAGGTGCAGAGGGACTCTGGGTTAGGAGCTGCAGGGACAGGACAAGGAGCAATGGGGAGAAATGGAAAGAGGGGAACTGAGATCAAATATCAGGAAGTTTTTCACTGTGAGGGTGATGAGACACTGGCACAGGTTGCCAAGGGAGGCTGTGGTTGCCCCAAGGAGGTTCTGGTTGCCCCAAGGAGGTACTGGTTGCCCCAGGGAGGCTGTGGATGCCCCAAGGAGGCTGTGGATGGCCCAAGGTGGTTGTGATTGCCCCAAGGAGGCTCTGGATGCTCTAAGGACATTGTGGGTGCCCCAAAGAGGCTGTGGATGCTCCAAGGAGGTTCTGGTTGCCCCAAGGATGTTGTGGATGCCCCAAGGAGGTTGTGGATGTCCCAGGGAGGCTGTGGCTGCCCCAACTCTGGCAATGTTCATTCCAGGTTGGGCAAAGCCTTGAGCAACCTGCTCTGGTGGGAGGTGTCCCTGCCCAGGGCAGGGGGTTGGCACTAGATGATCTCTAAGCTCCATCCCAGCCCATGAACACTCTATGACATTATGATCTCAGCACTTCTCTGCCTGGGCATGTGTCAGAGCCATCCCATCCCACACAGCCCCTAACAGTTAGGGTTTGATAAAGGTCTTCCAGGCATTGCTGCCCTGGAAATCCAAGTGGCCCTAGGAGTAGGGATCTGATGTCCATCTGAGCTCGTGTCCCTGACTCTCTACACCACAGATGCAGAGAACCAGGTTGTTTCCAGCCTTGTCTCCTCTGCCCTCGAGGCAAATGGCTAAATTAAGCTGAATGAATCATATGGAGGAGTTTCTCTGCTCACCCTAACAGCTCCCAAACCCCAACCCTCAACCAGAGAGCTCCTCCTGGAGATGTCTCCGTGGGTATGAGACATCCCCCAGAGCACCAACCCCATGACTCCAGGGCTCTTCACTCCCAAAGAGCAGCACCACAGGGAGAAAAATCCTCCTCTCCTGGCTACAGGGTCAGGCCTTGGGTTCAGAACAGGGCGAAAGGTGAGCTGTGCTGGGAGGAAAGCAGTGCTGAGAGGCAGGATGAGGCCAGGGATCGATAGGACAGTGAGCTCTGTGCCTCAGCAGCCTCTCAGGGGATATTTAATACACTAAAACACATTCCCCCAGTTGTCTATTTCTGGCAAATGAGTGTCTAATCCTTGAGCCTCTGCAGCTTTGTGCTGAGCTGGTGCTTCTGTGGCTGCTGCTGGGGAGGGACAGGATGAACTCCTGGGAGCTACATCACACAGAAGAGTCCAATCCAACCATCCCCAAGCCCCTGCCAGGGAGAAGTCACTGAGCAAACCCTTTCCCTCCAGCTGAGCATCTCATTCCCAACCCACTAATCCTGCACAGCATCAGAACAGTGTCTGTCATGCCCAAAAGTGCCTTTGGCTGCTCTCTCTGGAGCTCCCAGGGGGTTGTTTTCTCCCTGGGGTAACTCCATGGTGCTATAATTCCACTTGGGAACTGCTTGAGCCCAACCCATGAGTTATTTGCTCCCCCAGCATCATCAGTAAGGCTGAGCCAGGGTGTGGAGGGAGCCCAAACCAGTGTTCACTGGGGTGTAATGGTTGTGTTTTCATGTCCTATGGATGTGGACTGGTCTGGGTGTGCACACACCTGCCAACCAGTGCCATTTCCCAGTGCTGCAGGAGCCAAATGACAAAGGCAGCTGGAAGTCCAAGTCTCCAGAGGCATTGGGAGGATCTTAGGCTAAGGCTGAAAATCCCCAAGAGACTCTAACCTGGGCTCCTTCCAATGCAGGATGAGCAGCAGCAGCACCCAGGAGCACCTTGGAGCCCCAAAAATGAGGCTCCAGCTGCCCTTGGGCTGTTTTCCAAGCAGGATATTCACCCAGACACTGGCTGAGTCCAGCTCACCTTCAGCTGCTGCAGCAAGGCAAGGGCAGAGCTTCCCCAGGAGGCTGCAAGGAAGGAGCTGCTGCTGTTCCAGGGCCAATCCAGGTGCCTGGAGCATGAGCATCCTCAGGGGGATGGGAGAGGGCAGCTAATGTTACCTGCCTGGCCCCCAGCCAGGCTTGGGAGGAAGACCAGAGGAGGAATTGTGCTGCAGAGCAGCTCTTGCAATGCCCTTTCTCCCTGTCCTTGCAGAGCTTGAGTGGTGCAAACCTTTCCAGGGTGGTAGCCCAAGTGTTCTCCCTAGGGATCTAACATTCCTTCCCACCCTGGGAAATCTGCTGCTCACAGGGATGGTCAAATGGCCAAAACTAGGGGGATTTCAGGATAGTTGCTGAACTCAGTGCAGGTGGAATGGGAATGATGTGGGTCAGGAAAGCTCTTGCAATACCCTTTCTCCCTGTCCTTGCAGAGCCTGAGTGGTGCAAACCTTTCCAGGGTGGCAGCACAAGTGTCCTCCCTAAGGATCTGACATCTCTTCCCACCCTGGGAAAGCTGCTGCTCACAGGAACTAGGGGGATTTCAGGATAGTTGCTGAACTCAGTGCAGGTGGAATGGGAATGATGTGGGTCAGGAAAGCTCTTGCAATACCCTTTCTCCCTGTCCTTGCAGAGCCTGAGTGGTGCAAACCTTTCCAGGGTGGCAGCACAAGTGTCCTCCCTAAGGATCTGACATCTCTTCCCACCCTGGGAAAGCTGCTGCTCACAGGGATGTTCAAAGGACCAAACTAATTTTAGGATTGCTGCACTCAGTGCAGGTGGAATGGGAATGATGTGAGGTCCCCCCAGGGATCTGACACCCCTTCCCATCCTGGGAAAGCTGCTGCTCACAGGGATGTTCAAAGGACCAAACTAGTGGGATTTTAGGATGGTTGCTGTACTCAGTGCAGGTAGAATGGGAATGATATGGGCAGGGGAAGCTCTTGAAATGCTCCTTCTCTCCATCCTTGCACAGCCTGAGTGGCTCAATCCTCTCCAGGGTGGAAACCCAAGTCTCCTCTCCCAGGAACCTCACATCTCTTCCCACCCAGGGAAATCTGCTGCTCACAGAGATGTTCAAAGGACCAAACTAGTGGGATTTTAGGATGTTTGCTGCACTCAGTGCAGGTGGAATGGGAATGATGTGAGGTCCCCCCAGGGATCTGACACCCCTTCCCATCCTGGGAAAGCTGCTGCTCACAGGGACATCCAAATGCCCCAAACTAGTGGGATTTTTAGCATGTTTGCTGCATTCAGTGCAGAAGGAATGGGAATGATGTGGGGTGGAAAGGAGGGAAGGGTTTGTCAGGACCACAGCTCTGTTTGGAGCACAGGGAGAGTTCTAGAAGGTGAATAGTGACTAAAATGCCATCAGGGTGGCTGAGAACTGAGCTGAGGAGCTGAGGAACTGAGCAGAGGAGCTGAGCACTGGAGTCCCTTACCCTGCCACCAGTAAAACTGCAGTAAGAGCTTCTGCATGAAGCTATGGCCTGTTCTCCTCTGCTAAAATCCCTGCAGACAGCCAAAGACATCTGAGTCTCTTCTTTCCTAAAGCACTTTTGAGCCCCTAATGAAAAGCACTGGGTCAGAGCCACATAATGTCAGCAGCAGCATGATAACAGTTCCTCTCTGTGCCTGCTCCTTGCCAACCTCAGTGGATGCCACAACCTTTGTCTCTGTGTCTGTCTGCATGAATTTGTGCCCTGCAATTCCAAATGCTTCACTGGGTTGGTTTTTTTTTGTCATCCTTAAGGGTTTCAGGGCATTGCAGTAACCCAAAGCCTTTAAAGCCATGGGTGAGGGAAGTGCTGCCTGGCTGGGAGATGTTACACAAGTCTCAGCTGCTGGAGGTCCTTCAGGGTTAAATCCTCCTTCTGCCTTTTACAGAGTGGAAATAACCAGCATGTGAGTGTTCCAGAGCATGGAGCAGACTAGTCTGGGAGTGGAAGAAGTTGCAGCCATCTGTGCAGTAGCTGGAGGGAGGCCAAGAGCCAAGGGGAGTCTCATCCCTCCAGCCCTCCGAGGTGCCAAGCTCTCCATGGAGTCAATTGAGCCCCAGGTGGCCCCAGCAGACCAGACTGCTTGGGTTTAGACATCTGATGCTGGAAAAAACAGCATCCAGCTCTGCTTCTTCCTCTGGGTCTGTCCAGCCCTTCCACAGGGATAAACCACGAGGGTTGGAGCAAAGCCTTCCCACCAGGCAGAGCTGGCAGGGGCAGAGGAGCTGCAGTGAAATGGGAAAGCAAGAGCTGTGATCCATCTGTCCTGCACCCTTTTCACCTGACCAGCTGGGTTTGGGCTCTCCAGGATCCACCACAAAGATCTCACTCAACTTCAGGGACCTGGGATCAGCCTTTCTCACCTCTCACTGGGACCAGTCACTTCCACCTCCCTCTACAGCAGCTAGAGCAGGATGAAGCTCCTTCCAGAGGTGGTTCAGCTGCCTGGAAACATCTCCTTGGGGATGAGAGGATTTTGGACCTAAAACCAATAGACCTTTGTTTGCTGGGACATGATTCACCCAAGCTCTTCCCCACAGCATCTCCAGAGGATGGTGGAACCTCATCATGGGCACATTATCTCATGGAATCCCAGACTGATTTGGGTCCAAGAGACCTCAAAGATCATAGAATTTTAGGGGTTGGAATGGACCTTAGAGATTATTCAATCCCAACCCCTGCCCTGGGCAGGGACATCTTCCACCAGAACAGGTTGCTCAAGGCTTCATCCAACCTGGAATGGACATTGTCAGGGTTGGGGTTTCTAGTATCTCCTTGGGGCAACCACAACATCCTTGGGGCATCCACAATCTCTCTGGGTCATCCACAGCCTTCCTGGAGCATCCACAGCCTCCTTGGGGCAACCACAACCTCCCTGGGCAACCTGTGCCAGTGTCTCACCATCCTTTTAGAGAGGCAGAATTGAGGCTGCTGGGATCTCACAGCTCCAAAGCTCCAACCTCAACAATCTCATCTTGTTCCAACCCCCATTGCCATGGGATCTCTGTCCAGGGAGGCCTTAGGAGTTGGGTTGATCCCTCCAAGTGATCCCTTTGTAACCTCAGCCCATCCCGAGCTGTTGCCTCCTTCTACAACTCAGACATTTATTATCCCCAGAGCCAAAGCTGCTAAGCTGCAAGATCAAAATGCTATTTCTGCCCAGGATTTCTGCAGCTGCCTCAGAGCATTTGCAGCCACTTTCTAGTTATTACAGCTCAGCTCTGAAGAACTGTGTTCCTTCAGCAGAGATTTGCCTTTAATTAGCCAAGGATAAAAGGACAGTGGGAGACAAACCCTGTGCCTAAGCAGCAAAGGCTCCCAAACGCTGTGCCCAAGGCATTTCTGTGCCAGGCAGGGAGCAGGTGCCTGGCAGAAGGGATTTGTTCTGCTTCCCTTGCTGCCCCCCACCTTCACCTCTCCCTGCTGCTCCCAATCCATGGCTCTGGGGCCTAATCCTGCCTGTGGATGGAGAGGAGATGCAGGAGGGAGGTCGTGGCAGCCTCGTGGGCAGCTGGTGGGTCATGCCAAGCTCATCTCCTTGTGGATGTGAGGAGCAGGATGACCTTGGCATCTCCAACCTCCCCAAACCCCAGTGCTGCTCCTGCCTGGAGCTGCTTTCAGCTGCATGAAAGCAGCAGCAAAACAAACTCTGACTTCCTGGGGTTTCTCTGCTGGCCCTGGGGCTGCAGTGCCTCAGCCCCCTTGGGGTTCTGTGAACTCAGTGAGTTTTCCTTTCAACCTTCCTTTAAACCAACAACCTCCCAAAGAGGAGCAGGGTGGAATTCTAGCATGGAGCAAGAACTCCTGTGCTCACACAGGGTGGTGAGAGCTTTGTCCCAGTGACAGCAAACCACAGAGAGCAGGAGTGGGGCAAACCTTCCCCTGAGCCTTTGGGGAACTCCCAAATCCTCTGGAGACAGATTAGCCCACTATGTCTTGAGATAAAAAGCTGAGACAGTGTGACCATGGGCACTGTGATGTTTAGCAGGACCTCAGTAATCCAAGCTGAGGAAGGGAGCTGAGTGCCTTCCCCATGGAATTGGGCTAACGTTGGAGCAAGGAGCCTAAATACTGGGATAGCTCTAAATATATGGACAGAGCTGCTTTAATCCTTGGATTTCTCCTTGCTGTTTTGTCTTCCCTAAAGCTTTGGAGATGTGAGGCCTCAACAGCCTCAATTCTGCCTCTCTAAAAAAGCATAGATTGATGGTTAATACACCCAATATTGCCTCGGGCTCCTCTTCTCCCACCCTAGACACCATCCAGGCTGCAATGAGAGTGCTGAGCCCAGGAATAGGTTTTTCCAACACCCAGCACAAATGCAAAGGAGGGAGAAGAAGGAGCAAGGAGAAAGTGGGAAGGAGAAAGAGAGACCTGGCCTGATTTGCAGAGCTGCAGGAGAAATGTGCAGCTCTGAGCTCTGCAAGCTCCAACCCTTTGCCTAGAGGTTACCTAAAGATAGACTGTGGGGGCCTCATTTTACACTCCCACCCTTGCAAATTCTTTGCTCCCAGCTGCTTGCTTAAGGCTCTTTGGAATCTCCAGGGATGGTTTTCACGCAGCACAGCTCCCACCCAAGCCCTGAGCACCTTCAGAGCATCACCAGGAGGGTGGCACCATCCTTGCTGTGGGATCATCTTCCCTCTCCTGCTCTCAGCATCTTCCCTAATGGGCTCCTTGCAGCTCCAGCCTGGGAGGTGCTTT
>NW_008671856.1:25404-39006 GCF_000695815.1 Acanthisitta chloris | reverse complement strand
TGCTGCTCCCTAGGGCAATAGGCTGTAATGGGCTTTGAGCATCCTGAGCTTTCCAGGAGAAGAAACAAAGGTAGTGCTTTCTTGGCACCGGAATCCTTTCCTTCCTCGATGGAAATGAGCAGGATTTGGAGGGCTTGAGCCCCTCAGCAGGGAGAGAAGGTCTGCAGAGGCATGTGGTGTTGTCCTCCCTGTGGCAGAGACCATCACTGGTGCCACCTCAGAGGTGCCTTGAGCTGATGAGCTCTGGAGCAGATCCATGAGGGGTTCCATGGGCTTTTGGCTGGCACAGAGGTGACTTGGAGCAAAGAAAGTGGCAGAAAGTAGGTCAGTTAGCACAGCAGAACCAGCCAGGCTGTGCTCAGTGAGGATCAGCCACTCTCTGCACTCACATCACCAGCTCAGAGCCACCAGTTTGGGGGGTGAAAACACTCTTGGGACATGGGGAGATCTCCACCTTGCATGGGGTGATTCTCCCACCCTTCCTTGGCTCTCGGAGGGGTGGAAAAGCACAAGCAGCTTGGCTGGAGGAGGATCCAACCCCCTGATGGCATCTCTGCATCCTCCAGGCGTGGCTGGGCTGCTGCAGCCTGCTGACAGCCCTGCAAGCTAAAATCATTACTGTGCCTGCCTCCCAACCTCCTCCTGCCTTCGCTCCGGAGAGCCCATGTGGAGCGGAATGTGCAGCAAACTCCTCGTGCCTCTCTGTCTTTAGGTATTTATGAGCTCACAAACCACCAGGACGCTGAGAAGGGAAGGGTTGAGCATCTGCTGAAGCCTCCTGGAGCCTCTCCCTAAGCTTGGGAATGGTGCTGAGGAGCACAGAGTGGCCCAGATTGAGGAGGGTTGACATTTCTCATTGTATTTCTCATTGCTCAGAAATACTTCTGTCCCTTTCGTGCCCTCAAATGGGTTTCCATGCTTAAATGGTCCTAACTGGCTGCTCTGACTCATCTCCTCACCCCCAACAACATCCACCCATGGGTTCAGCCACTCATTTATGCATTTGTACTGTCCCAGTCATGAGTTATGGTGTGAAGTTTGGTCCTTGGAGATGTCTGTGTTACAGATGGGGAAACTGAAGCACAAAATGGGATGTGACATCCTCTGGGTCACCCTGGCACAAGGGATACTCCAACCCAAGACTGATCCACACCAGAGACTCCTCCATGACCAATATGTGACATCCCTTGGGACACACTGTGGTCACCCTGGCACAAGGGATACTCCAACCCAAGACTGATCCACACCAGAGACTCCTCCATGACCAATATGTGACATCTCCTGGGTCACACTGGCACAAGGGACAACCCAACCCAAGACTGACCCACACCAGAGGCTTCTCCATGACCAATATGTGACATCTCCTGGGTCACACTGGCACAAGGGACAACCCAACCCAAGACTGACCCACACCAGAGGCTTCTCCATGACCAATATGTGACATCTCCTGGGTCACATTGGCACAAGGGACATTCCAATCCAAGACTGACCCACACCAGAGGCTTCTCCATGACCAATATGTGACATCTCCTGGGTCACACTGGCACAAGGGACAACCCAACCCAAGACTGACCCACACTAGAGGCTCCTCCATGATCAATACAAGGGGATATGGGGTGGCTGAGATGGAGGTTTAAGACTAACCCTTGATAGCAGGATCAACCCATCCATGGGAGAAGGAAAACCTCTTCCTTCTCCTTATGTTTCCCCTCCATCCCATGAGGCCAGGGCAGCCCTACCCTACAAGAAAGGAAGCCCAGAGCAGTGGAGTTGCCTGTAAAAGCCACCAAGTAAATGGACCAACCCAAAACACAAGTACCAAGTGCCACCAACACCTTCCCTGCCCTTTGCTGCCCCAAGACACTCCTGGGAGAGGAGGTAAAACAGCAAGAGGAAATATTGTTACAGGGATAGCATAAACAAACCAGGAAGATTTGAAGCCATTCCAGAGATTCCATCACCATTCCCTGTAGAGATGCTACTAGGAGACATCTCCAAGGATTCAAGGTAACCCCACAGAGGATGTGCCACCAGCCCCACCCCTCTCTGTTTGCTTCTCCCTCTTCCAGAAGGAATCATCAGCTTGAGAACCATCAGTTGGGTGCCCATGAGGTTCCCAAGAGGTTTAACCCCAGCACCACCCATTCCCTGTTACCTGCATGGACATGGCCAATATCCAAGTTGGTGGAGTGGAGAATGATGGGGAGCATGGGTTTGACCTTGACTCCAGTCCTTTCCTCTCCACCTGCTTTGCTGCTGGAGCTTTTGTGGAGCAAATCCCATGGGAGATGCTGTAGACACCATCCAGTGTATCCATCCATACTGGTGCCCATCCTGAGCTCCAGCAGCTCCTCCCAGAGCATCTCCCCCTCCAGCAGCTCCTCAGACTTGCTGATGTTGGAGCACAAACTCATCTTTCCATAGTTTAAGCTCTTCCTTCCTCTTCTCACAGCAGGTTTAGATGGAGAGAACCACAATCCCAATGGAGAGAACCATCATAGAGAGACACCCAACCCTGTAATTCCACGTGGTTTTTTTCCCCTCCCACCCCCCAGAGAACTGATATCCAAAGAACTCCTCAATAATATACATATTTATTTCCTCTTAATTAGTGCTGATATTTACAAAAAACTGGTGATACTCTGTGAAGAAGAAATTATATACACTCATGAGAAACCAGACAGCAAATGCTCATCGAGGGATGTATGTACACAGCTCTGTATACCTATATACATCAGGCAGCCTTATTGACCTGGGGGCACCCCAACCCTGACCCCCTGACCCCCTGGACACCCCCAGACTGTCAATAAGGGCAGGAAGGTCTATACACACTGTGCAATTGGGGTTCAGCTGGTGTCTAAGGTTTTCTCTAGCAAATGCATGGTTAAATGACTTCAAATACCCATGAGTCCTCCTTGAACTGTTTATAGGCCTCTCTCTCTCTCTCTCTCTCTCTCTCTCTCTCTCTTTCTCTCTCCATTCCTGGTCCCATTTTCTCCTGTCACCATGGAAACAAAAGGTTCAGCTCCAGCATCCTTAGGATGAGTCCTTCTTGGGTTTCCTCTTCCTATTGATTCGCTCAAATTAGGCACCACATTGAGCCAATCCCTAGTTTTTGACCCTTCAGGGGTGACATTGGAGGACAAGAGCAGAGGCTCAAGCAAGAAGGGAACAAGTGCAAATGGGTAATTACAGTCTTAGAGGCAGCAGAAAAAATAATGGATAAAATAAGAATAATCCAAATAAAAACCAACCCTCAAAGATCAACCCCAAGCTCGGGGAGGGCTGGGGAGGGGATGTGGTCCCTCTCATGGGGACCTTGTGTGGTTACATGATGTCCAGCAGCTCCTACAAGCCAAACCATCCCCCTTCCAGAGGGAAAACATGGATAAGGAATGAGCTCTCACCATGTCCAACTGGGCTGGGGGAGCTTTGTCCCCAGGTGTCCCTCAGTGCTGTGCTCTTAGGGATGGTCTCGGGGAGGGCTGGGGAGGGGATGTGGTCCCTCTCATGGGGACCTTGTGTGGTTACATGATGTCCAGCAGCTCCTACAAGCCAAACCATCCCCCTTCCAGAGGGAAAACATGGATAAGGAATGAGCTCTCACCATGTCCAACTGGGCTGGGGGAGCTTTGTCCCCAGGTGTCCCTCAGTGCTGTGCTCTTAGGGATGGTCTGCTGGAGTGGAGGATGAGCCCTGGTTTGCCCCAGGTGTCCCTCAGAGCTCTTAGGGATGATTCTCACTGCTGGAGGATGAGCCCTGGTTTGCCCCAGGTGTCCCTCAGAGCTCTCAGGGATGGTCCTCACTGCTGGAGGCTGAGCTCTGTCCCCTGGGATGGGATTGGAGCTCCTGGTTTGGGGCAGGGAGTGACATCTGGGCAGCCAAATGGGATAACATCATGAGGAGACCAAGGCCAAGGGGTGCTGCTCACACAGGGTGGGGGAGGACAGTGCTCAGACCAGTGGCTGGAGCATGGAGAGGACACTTGTTCCCCCTCAGGGCTCCTGGCAGGGGCAGCTGCTCCCCAACAGGAGGGACCAAGGGATGCACTAGATGTTGAATGCTGCCAGGGGTGTAAGGAGGAAGCCACAGGCTTATTTTGGGTGCTGACTCCTTCTTTCCTCAGCCCCTTTCACCCTAGCAGCAATGCTGACCAGCTCCCATGGATGTCTCCCATGGAAAACTACCCCCATGGATGGAGACCTTGAGACAGGGTCTCGCTGTAAAGATCTTGAGATAAGGTTTCAGGACCAGGTTGGATGTGGCTTGAACAAACCTGGGCTACTGGAAGGTGTCCCTCCCCATGGCAGGGGGTGGAAGGACATGAGCTTTAAGGTCCTTCCATCCCAAACCATTCCAAGATTCTCTGATAAACCTAACCTGGCTCCAAAATAGGAGTCTTCACCCTGGGACCAAAAGTTGCCATGGTTCAAGGGACTTAAAATCCAACCATTAGAAAACATAACCTCAAAGCACTTGCATTGCTACCAAATCCCTTGGAATTCTGCTTGGCTTGCCCTGCACAGTCACAAAAATAGTTGGGATGGGCCCAAGATTCAGGATCAGAGACTCTACAAAGTGCTGGTTTGCAGAGGGTTTCAAGGAGCTGAATATCACCAATCCCTTGGGATGCTCCTGCTTCCATCTCCTTCTCTTGGACCCACCCCCAAGTGTATTGGAAGCTCTGGAAAAGCTACAGGACTTCGGCAACAGTTTCCAGGGCTGACCCAGGAATTAGCTGATAACAAGGCAAGGCCCTTCCTGGAATACCTCCTCCTCCTCCTCTGTCTTTTCTCTCCTTCTGTGTATTTATGCACAAATAAGCCCATATTTACCCACCCACATGTCACACTCTCATCATGCCAACCTAGAGCTCCTCTTCTCCTTATAGCTCAGCACCAAATCTGGAGGACTTGGATACAAAATATCTCTGCGGAGATTCATTCTCCCCAATAAAAAACATATTGATCATGTTTCCCTAATGACTTGGTAGTATCCAAGTGGTGTATGAGCCTCAGCCTATTGTCCTTAGCAGGGATTTGGGGAGATATTATAGGGCTGGTGGGTTGTGTGAAGACTTGGCCATGTGGTTGGGTGTTACCAAAGGGTTGATGGATTGTTTGAAGGCTTGGCCATGTCGTTGGGTGGTATCAAATGGCCAAATGGTTGGATGGTATTGCATGGCCAAGTGGCTGGGTGTCATTAAAGGGCTGATGGGTTGTTTGAAGGCTTGGCCATGTAGTTGGGTGTTATTGCATGGCCATGTGGTTGGGTGGTATCAAATGGCCAAAGGGTGTCATTAAAGGGCTGATGGGTTGCTTGAAGACTTGGCCATGTCGTTGGGTATTAGAAGACAACCTGCATTGTATTCACACCTTTCCATCCCTCCCAAACCATGGCACAGGTGACAGAACTAAAAGAGAGGTGAGGTCTCCTCTGGGTGCCAACCAGGAGCATCTCCACAGAGCAGAGAGCTCCATCCCAGTCTTGCAGAGAGGCAAATATCTCCCCAGGAGGAGGAAAGCAACCAGAAACCTATGTCAGGTGGCCTGATGTAATCTAACATCGATGCCCAACCCTGGCAATGTTCAAAGCCAGGTTGGATGGAGCCTTGAGCAACCTGCTCTGGAGGGAGGTGTCCCTGCCCAGGGCAGGGGGTTGGCACTGGATGATCTCTAAAGTCCATTCTAACCTCATAACATTCCACAATTCTATGGTGGGACCCTCCTCTTCCCCTGCCATGGGGTTCCCTCTTTGTGCCCTCTGGTCCAGCATTAATCCTGCCCCAATTCACCCCAAATTCACCCTACCTCAACCATCCCTAATTCAGCATCCTCAGCCTGAGCCACTTTGCAGCTCCTTTTTGCACCCTTGCAGAGTCAAGAGGAGACTGGGATGCTGAGCATCTCCACAGAAACAGGCCCAGAGTCTCGCCAAGCAAATTCCTTAGGAGAAAAAAAAACCAACCCAAAAGGGAAAAAAAATATCACAGTCTCCTCCTGCAAAACTGGTTCAAGATCACATCAGTGAGTCAGAAGCTAAGCTAGAAATAGCACTAGAGCTCCGACCTGCAGGCACAAATCCCATTAAAAGCTATAGGGGAACCATTTCTCTGTGTGAGGGAGGGATCTGGACCCTTCTGCTCTGTGCAGGATTGCTCCCAGCCACGGCCCTCACCGACCTTTTCCACCCTGAACCAAACATCTGAGCACTGAGCTGTGTGTCCTCCTCCTTCCCAAACAAGGGCAGCACAGAGCTGCTCTCCCACCAGGGCTCGTTTTCCCCAGGAACATCTGCTGAGGTCAATGGAAGAGGTGCAGGATCTGTCCTAGGGAAGGGACAGACATCAGCTCACAACAGTGTGGCCTCTTGCTCTTCGTCCCCATTTGTCCCTCTGATGTGGCTTTTGGGCTCCCCAAGGCAGCTGGGACCCTCCAGCTTGAGGAGTGGGTTTGGATATGACCCAGTGAGCCTCATCCTGCTCATGGACCTGCTCTCCCCTCCTGCTTGGCCATGGGAAGCCCCAAGGAACATCATGCTCAAAGCATCATCTCCCCAAAGGAAACTATCTTCCTCCTCACCAAACCATAGTGGTGCTCATGGCCCAACACACATCCAATACTTTGGCCAAAGCTCCTCCAAACCATCTGCAGCCCATGGACATCATCAACCAGCACTTCACAGGGTCTCACTGAGTACAGTATCCTCCCAAAAACCCTGCAGCAACCTGTCCTCAACCAGGAAAGGGATCACCTGGGGCTAGGAGCACCCATAGGTGTGTGAGCAGCATCTCAGTGCAAAGTTACATCCCTATGGATCACCTGGGGCCAGGAGCACCCATAGGTGTGTGAGCAGCATCCCAGTGCAAGGTCACAGCCCTGTGGGATCACCTGGGACTAAGGGCATCCATAAGTGGAGATGGGTGATCAGCATCCCAGTGCAAGGTCACATCCCTAGGGATCACTGTGCCAGGAGCACCCATAGGTGGGTGAGCAGCACCTCAAGCAGCTTCCCCATACAGGGTACATCCCTGTGCCCCCCTCAGGAGCTGGATCAATGGGAGCTGGCTGAGTGCCCTGGGGATCATGCCCGAGCCAGAGACTCACACCAGTCCTGGCTTATCCAACAGGATGAGCTTCAGGGTGCCAGGAGCACCCATAGGTGTGTGATCAGCATCCCAGTGCAAGGTCACATCCCTATGGATCACTGTGCCAGGAGCACCCATAGGTGTGTGATCAGCATCCCAGTGCAAGGTCACATCCCTATGGATCACTGTGCCAGGAGCACCCATAGGTGGGTGAGCAGCACCTCAAGCAGCTTCCCCATACAGGGTACATCCCTGTGCCCCCCTCAGGAGCTGGATCAATGGGAGCTGGCTGAGTGCCCTGGGGATCATGCCCGAGCCAGAGACTCACACCAGTCCTGGCTTATCCAACAGGATGAGCTTCAGGAGTCAGAATTTATTGCTTTTGCTTGTGTTGCTTTTTGTGTGTTTGTGTGTGTGTTTGGACTTCAGGGCTCCCATTCCAGAGCTGCTGCAGTGAAGAGGGAGCAAAGGGCTCCCAACATAACAAGATGCAATTGAAGACAGGCTGAAGGTGGTGCTGCCTGGTGCTGAGCACCCCTGAGACCAAACACGTGGTTGCTGCTCATCCCCTGCCCCAGGGAGCAGCCAGGACTCTCACACACTCCCTGTGGACAGTTGGTATTGATTATAGCCAGGCCTGAATCAATCCATCAGCCCAAACAAACTGAGGAGTGATCCCTCCTGGCTGAGTGAAGCCACCTGAGCACGAGACAGAGCCAAGCCCAGAGCAGCACTTGGAGCCATTGCTGTAAATACATTAGCACCATTTGGTTTATTGTTTGGAGTAAGGTTTTCCTCTCTGAGCTCAGGGAGGGTCTGCCCTGACCTCCTCCACGTGCTCTGCCATGGGGTTCCCTCCTTGTGCCCACACTTCTTGCATTGGCATTAATCCTACCCAAATTCAACCCAAATTCATCCCAAATCCAGGGCTGAACCCCAGGCAGCAGCTCAGGGAGGCTTTGCTCAGCCATGACCTTGGCAGAGGTTTGTATTTCTCTGCCTTGGCCTGGCAGAGGAACAGGGAACATATCCCTGGGGATTGTCAGCAAAGGAGGAGGGAAAAAACACAAGGGAATCCAGATGGGGATGGGGAAAGCAGATGAGATCCCAATGGATCAACAGCTCCCACCCAGCCCTGAATAACGCTGGGGGTGAAGACGCAGCAGAGACAACCTCAGGGTCTCTGCACCTCAACTCACCCCTCCAAAACACCCTGGGAGAAGGCAAAGCAAAGGCTCAGAGGCACCAGCTTGGATCCAGCTCATCCTCAGCACATGCCTTCTCCTCCAGAAAGGAATAACCCCCAGCCCTGAGGCTCTTCACGGCTGAAAAGAAGTTTTCCAGCCCAAACACACCCATGGGATTCCCATGGGCTCCATGGGGCAGGTCCTCCTGCTCCAGCCCCCTGAGCTGGGAAATTCCCACTGCCCCAAGCTCTGTTTGCTGAGGGTTCAGCCCTGAAGTTGCTCTCTAAATATCTATACACACACACACACACACACAGACAGACGAGACTTATACAGGAGCAGCTGAAAAGTGCTGACCAAACAAGTCAGGAGAGCCAGAACCTGCTCTTCCACCTGCTCCTCGTGCCCTCTCTGATCTGCTGTGGCTTCTGCTCCTGACACCAAGATAAATGACTAATTACCTTCCCCATAATGAGTGCAGGTGCTTAACTTTCAGCTCACCTTCCCTTGCTTGCATCAGTCAGCTCTTGTGGCTGCTTGGCCACTCAGGCTTTGCCCTTGGGATCTATCCAACTGTTATCCAACTGTTGTCAGTGCCTTCCCCATCCAGTTTTTTGAACCATCCCGGAGATTTTTGACCTCCCATAAATCTCCTTGGAGCCACTGGAGAGAATCTAGAAACACTAGAAACATGAATACTGTATAGTCTACTAAGAAAATAGATATTTTGTGTGTGTATTCAATATTCAGACTCATGCAACAAATACCCATGCAGCTGTACTGGATTAACTGGTTACATTTCACTGCAGTATAAATATATTAGAGGCCACAGCAGAGTTGCTCCAGTTTTATATAGAGAGATAGAAAACAAAATAAATAAATAAATAAAAGATGCTTTTTCCAACTCGTTTTCAATGTGTCAGTGGAAGTGTCTTTGGTGAGCCTGGAAATCTTGGGGATGGAAGTGGCATCGAAAGAAAGGAATAACCCCCAAGCTCTGGAGTTATTTACTCATCCCTAGCATAGAAAATTGAAGACTTAATAAATAATGTGCTGTCACACTAATTATCCCTCCCCTGGGCTTGCCACTGGCTCACTGCAGTGGCTGAAACTATTGCAGCATGCAGCATTTGCAGTTATGAAACACTTTTTCCCGGGATGGAAACCTGAGCCTGCCAGCAGCTCGGCCACAACACTGCAGCCTCCCTTCAGTGAATTCTGCCTCACCTTTCCCAGCCATTCCCCACACCTGGGTGTCACCCAGGACAGGGAGCAGGGACTGTGGTACCCAGAGCTGCCCCTCACATCCCCATCCTGCTGTGCCAAACGCCCATCCCTTCCCTGTCTTTGGAAACCAATGATCCTGGGATGGGAGAAGGGAAACACTATGGTTCATCAGCCCTTCAGGACTTCTGCCTCACCTTTCCCAGCCATTCCCCACACCTTGGTGTCATCAGGACAGGGAGCAGGGGCTGTGGTACCCAGACCTGCCCCATCCTGCTGTGCCAAACGCCCATCCCTTCCCTGTCTTTGGAAACCAATGATCCTGGGATGGGAGAAGGGAAACACTATGGTTCATCAGCCCTTCAGGACTTCTGCCTCACCTTTCCCAGCCATTCCCCACACCTAGGTGTCATCCAGGACAGGGAGCAGGGGCTGTGTTACCCCAGGACAGTGTAGAGCTACTCCTCACATCCTTATCCCGCTGCGTGAAACATCCATCCCTTCCCTATCTTTGGAAACCCACAAACCTGGGATGGGAGAAGGGGAACCAAACAGTCCATCATCCCTTCAGGGAGCTCTGCCTGACCTTTCCCAGCCATTCCCCATGTCTGGTTGTCACCCAGAACAGGGAGTGGGGTTTGTGGTACCCAGAGCTGCTCCTCACATCCCCATCCCGCTGAGTGCAATGCTATTCCCATCTGTATCTTCAGAAACCTTCAAGCCTGGGATGGGAGAAGGGGAACCAAACAGTTCATCATCCCTTCAGGGATTTCTGCCTCACCTTTCCCAGCCATTCCCCATGCCTGCAAGCTGGTTGTCACTCAGGACAAGAAGCAGGGTCTGTGATACCCAGAGCTGCTCCTCATCCCCATCCTGCTGTGTGAAACTCCATTCCCCTCCGTATGTTTGGATACACACGATCCTGGGATGGGAGAAGGGGAACTAAATGGTTCAACATCCCTTCGTGACCTGCCTCACCTTTCCCAGCCATTCCTCATGCCTGGGTGTCATCCAGGACAGGGAGCAGAGGTTATGGTACCCAGAGCTGCTCCTCACATACCCACCCTGCTGTGCCAAATGCCCATCCCTTCCAAATCTTTGGACACCCACAATCCTGGGATGGGAGAAAGTGAACCAATTGGTCCATCATCTCTCCAGGGAGCTCTGCCTGACTTTTCCCAGCCATTCCCCATGCCTGGAAGCTGGTTGTCACCCAGGACAGGGAGCAGGATTTGTGGTACCCAGAGCTGCCCCTCACATCCCCATCCTGCTGCGTGAAACGCTCATCCCTTCCCTATGTTTGGAAACACACAAGCCTGGGATGGGAGAAGGGGAACAACATGGTTAATCATCCCTTCAGGGAGTTCTGCCTCACCTTTCCCAGCCATTCCCCATGCCTGGAAGCTGGTTGTCACCCAGGACAAGGAGTGGGGTTTGTGGTTCCCAGTGCACAACATGCCCAACTCCTCCTCATATTCGGATACCCTCAGCCTGGGATGGGAGAAGGGGAACCAAATGGTTGATCATTCCTTCAGGGAGCTCTGCCTGACCTTTCCCAGCCATTCCCCATGCCTAGAAGCTGACTGTCACCCAGGACAGGGAGTGGGGCTTGTATTTCCCTCCGCACAAAACACCCATCCCCTCCACATCTTTGGATCCCCACAAGCCTGGGATGGGAGAAGGGGAACAACATGGTTTGGGTTTGTTGGGTCTGTTTGCACAGATGCTTACTCAGTGTGGAAATCAAAGGTTAAAAGTCACTTACACAGCTATTGCTTCCCATGCAGAACCAAATATACACCGTAGAAAAGACTGTGTTAACTACAATGCAGAGCAGCACTCAATATCTGCAGTTGTTCCACTTGAGCTTTAAATACGTGACTAGGGTTTAGCAACTAGACATCAGTTAGCATCTTGGTGATATTCACATAGTTTGTGTTAGCTAGGGTGCAATTGGCTGTCTTCAAGTTCTCCTCCCTAAAATCCTCATTGCTATTGTTTACACCTTCCTGAATCTCCATATAATCAGACTTACTAATAGTAGAGGCACTTCTGCTTTTCTTTAGGTCAGGGGAAGAAGGGATCTTTGGGCAGCTGGTTACTTGCAGATACTGAGCCTGCTCCTCTCCCTCCGTCTCCCGGTGGTAGAAGTAGTTGAAGTTAGACACTATGACGGGCACTGGTAAGGCAATGGTTAATACTCCAGCGATGGCACACAAGGAACCCACTATTTTCCCCCCGATGGTCGTGGGGACCATGTCTCCGTAGCCAACAGTCGTCATGGAAACCACAGCCCACCAGAAGGCATCGGGGATGCTCGGGAACTGCGACTCGCTCTCGTCGGCCTCGGCGAAGTAGACGGCGCTGGAGAAGAGGATGACACCGATGAAGAGGAAGAAGATGAGCAAACCCAGCTCCCTCATGCTGGCCTTGAGGGTCTGCCCCAGGATCTGCAGCCCCTTGGAGTGCCTGGAGAGCTTGAAGATCCTGAAGACCCGCACCAAGCGGATGACTCGGAGGATGGCCAAGGACATGGCTTGTTGGCCCTGTTGGCCATCCTCTGGCTTCTCAGCCAGCTCTGTCCCTAAGGTGATGAAGTAGGGAATGATGGCCACAATGTCTATAATGTTCATGATGTTGGTAAAAAATCCAGCCTTGCTGGGGCAGGCGAAGAACCTCACCAAGAACTCGAAGGAGAACCAGATGATGCAAAGGGTCTCCACAATGAAGAAGGGATCTGTGAAGGAGGTGGACTGCTGGTAGCCCATGCTGCTGTTGGAGTAGGGAGGGTGGCTCAGGCCACTGCCGTGCATGTCATCGTTCTCATCCCGAAAAATGGGCAAGGTTTCCAGGCAAAAGCTGACGATGGAGATTAAAATCACCATGACAGAGACAATAGCTATAATCCTGGCGGGGCCTGAGCTCTCAGGGTACTCAAAGAGCAACCACACTTGTCTCTGGAACTCGTTCTCAGGCAATGGCCTTTCCTCTTCTTTGATGTAACCTTCATCCTCCCGAAACATCTCCATGGCTTCTTCCCCCAGTTCATAGAAACGAATCTCTTCTGAGAAGATATCCAAGGGCACATTTACAGGTCTCCTCAACCTCCCACCAGACTGGTAATAGTACAAAATGGCATCGAAACTGGGTCTGTTGCGGTCAAAGAAATACTCATTCCGCAGAGGGTCGAAATATCTCATCCTCTTTTTAGGATCTCCTAGTAAGGTCTCTGGAAACTGAGCAAGTGTCTTGAGCTGTGTCTCGAAACGCAGCCCTGAGATGTTAATGACCACCCTCTCGCAGCATTCATGGTCTGTCTCAGGGTTATATGTGTCCTGGGGGTGACCAGGAAGAGCTGCAGCTTCATCTGCAGGATCTCCAGTAGCAACTGTCATATTGGGCTTTCAAAGAACTCCTTATTGCTAAACTCTTCCCCGTGGTGGGCTTGGATTCAGGGCAGGGTTACTATCCTGCAGAAGGACAGGGACGGAGGTTTGGAAGAGTCTCATGAAAAGGCGAAGGGATGAGAGAAGAAAAAAAAAAAGGAGAAAATAATAAAGGCAAATCAAAAGAAGAAGAAAGAAAATTGCCCCTGCTGAGAAAGAGAGAGATGGAATAAAGTTGAGAGGGGAGAAGAGAGCAGAGCCCTTCACTAACACACCTAGCCCCTGACTTGGGGGGGTTAATTTGCCTTTCCTTGGGACAAAGTTCAACAACTCCCAGCTAAGCCCATTAGGGGGAACAGCGAAAACACCTGAGGAACCATCACCTGTTCCAAACCAGCATGGCAAAACCACCACTGCCAAACCAGGGCTAATAAAAATTCCAAGTCAAATAAAAAAAACCACCAAAAAAACCAACCGCGAAGAGGGGGAAAGGGCAGAGAGAAAAGAAGGAAGAAAACCAACCCCATCCAGCGAGGGGACCCTGAGCTCAGCTCATTTCCAGGCATGCAGCTAAGGGTTAATTAACATTGAACCGTGCGAGCTCAGGCAATCAACCCTCCGACAGTGCTCCGAGTAGCTTTTTAGCATCTTCCCAATCCTCCTGCCCTGGCCACAAAGCAGCAGCAGCAGCAGCCGCAGGAGCAGCACGCGGGAGGGG
>NW_008671856.1:24631-25356 GCF_000695815.1 Acanthisitta chloris | reverse complement strand
CCTGCCCCGCCGAGCTCCGCAGTTCCCCTCCTCTGGTGTCCCGGCTCCTGTCATCCTCTGCAAAGCACCATGGCACACAGAAAACAAATCACATTACCTGGAGAAGCCAAATCTTAGTGTCTCTTTAGTAACACGGATTATCTGACCCTGGGGAAATCCTAGAGAGGGATCCAGGCTTCCAAGATCCCCATAAATTTCCTCTCTCTCTCTTCAAAGTTAAAGAGAATGGTGAGTCATCGTAGCAAAAAAAAAAAAAAAAAAAGGAGAAGGGACATAAAAAAAGGGGTTAGATTCCCAGATGGTGGAAGTCAGGTCTTGTAATGGTTTGGACTGGAGAGAGAGAGAAAGAGAGACAGAGAGACAGAGAGACAGAGTCTTCCCGGGAGCTGTTGCGGATCTGCACTTCAGGGCAGATGAGCGTCTGCTTGATGCCTTCGGTCCGACGCTGCAAAGCTGCTAAGCTCAGCAAACCCCGATGTCCCCAGTGTCCTCGGGAGGTGTGGCATCGCCTGCAAAAAACACCGAGAAGGTAGCGAGCTGCTGGGGCTTTGAAAGGAGCATCTGCAAAGCCTCAGCTCCTGCAGGCACCCGCTTTTCTGTGCCCGCGCTGCCTTGGCCAAGCTGCACTGCAACACGAGAGGAGGGCGAAGAGCGCACTAGCGCCAAGGAGGAAAAACACACAGCTCCATCTCCCTCCGCTCTGCCTGCCCGGGGGAGCCGCTGCC
>NW_008671856.1:23156-24448 GCF_000695815.1 Acanthisitta chloris | reverse complement strand
CGCACCGGTGGCTGTTTGTGTCCCCCCTCCCTTTTCCAAGGACCCGAGCGCGGGATGCGACCTGCATCCACCCTCCCCATCCTCCCCAAAGCCAATCCCCCCCATCCGACCCACCCCCGTGGGGATTCGGCTCCGCTGGGTGGGATTTCTCGTGGGGATGTTGAGGCTCATGTCCCCGGTGGGTGCCGAGTGCTCAGCATCCCTTCCCCCGGCGAGTGCTCCTCGGGATCATCCTGCATTGCCTCTCACCACGGAGATGCTCAGCCCAGAGAGGCTCAAGCAACCTCTCATTTTATTTGCCTTTATTTTTTTTTCCTTGCCCTCCCAAACGAAATAAAACCCCTCTAACCTCCCTTCTTCAGCTCCAACTCGACTTGTCTACTTTGAGCCAGGATTACAGAACCGGGTAGGGGAGGCAGGTGGAAAATAACCCCTCGGTCCCAAGCTCCTCGGCAAAGATTTCAGCCGGCTCCAGGCCATTTATGCCTGTTGGTTCCTCTCTTCATTCCCCGAGGTGCAGATTTTGCCGCAGATCCCTCTTTTCTTGGAAATTTCCCTTTTCCGTGCAACCCTCCTCTCCCTTCTCCTTATGCACTAGAAAAAATAGTACAACCCTGACGAGGCTTGCAGCATTCAACGGCTTTGCTTAACCCTTTTCTGCCAGGCCCAGAGGAGAGAAGGTGCATTTGTCCCAGATTTTCTCCTTCTCCTGCATTTTCTCCCCTCCTCTCACTCCCCAGCGACTGGCTCAGGAGTTCAGCTGGATTTGACCTTCCCTGGCTCCTCCAAACATCATGCTGGAACACCACAAACATCCTCTTTCTGCTGCAGCTACAAACCCTCAAAAATCAACCAACCTTTTCTTTATTTCTTAGTAAACATAGTTTTCCTCCTGCCCATAAACTCTCTCCTCCCCTTTCCTCCCTTCCCCAATCCCCCCAGGTTGGTTTAACAGCACAAAAAAATTGCCTCTGTTTATTTTAACGTGTTGATTTTTATTTGACATAGGCTCTGGGCTCCTTCCTCTGACTCCAAACCCAAGTGGTGATGCTCAGTGCTTAGCACAGAGGGTTACAGCATCATCTGAGTTGACATCACCCATCCCAGCACTCAGTTGCTCCTACTTTCTCCCCATCTCCTGCTTTCCTGGCAAACAACCTCCCCCCTCCTCCAAGCAGCTTTAGGGTTAACTCATGCAAATTTAGGGGTTGGGGTGGGGGGGAAAGGGGGACGGAGGAGGTGAAGATTTGCCCAAAGACCCTGAGTTTCCTCCCTTCCTGCACCGAGCGCTG
>NW_008671856.1:21248-23137 GCF_000695815.1 Acanthisitta chloris | reverse complement strand
CCAGGGTTTCCGAGTGGGGTGGGGGGAGAGATTTGGGATCGTGTTTGCAGCTCAACCACGAATCCCTTTCTTTGCATCCTTCCTGACCAGGCTGGATTTAAGCAGGGGAGCAAGGGGAAGGGGAGGAAGGATGCGAGGATGGGGTGGGGGGAGAGAAAAAGGCACCAACTCACACTTGGCTCTGCAGTCAGGCATGCGGCGAATGCACAAGCAGCTGCTCTGCTCCTCTCGGCTGCTGCCACCTCTCACCTCCGGCCCCCAAACTCCTACCCCGGGACTCAACCTCTGAAGGCAGCAGAGCTTCCCCATGAATATTCATAAGATTAATATGAGCGTCTTCCCCCCATCATCACCACCAGCAGCTCCCCCCACCCCCCTCCTCCCAAGCAAGAGACCTAGATTTCAACCACTGGGAAATAATCATATCCCTGGATACAGGATGCTGTTTCACCAGCAGCTCTGATCCATACCCATATTCCTGGGAATAGCCTGGATGTGCTCAAGGAGAGCTAGGGGGGATGGAGAACACTTAGCTCTCTGCAGCTCTAGGGAAGATGGGGCAGGATTGGACTCTGCTCTTGGCCGGGGTGAGGATGTGAAAAGCACTGACTTCATAGAATTTTGCATTTCCTGAAGTCATAGAAACATGGAAAGTTAAGGGGTTGGAATGGAGCTTAGGGATCATCCAGTGTCAACCCCTGTACTGGGCAGGGACACCTCCCACCAGAGCAGGTTGCTCAAGGCTTTAGCCAACCTGGAATGAAACACTGCCAGGGTTGGGGCAGCCACAGCCTCCCTGGGGCATTCACAATATCCTCGGGGCATCCACAGCCTCCAGTGATTCATTCAGGGAGTCACAGAGTGTTAAGGGGTTGGGATGGAGCTTAGAGATCATCCAGCCCCAACCCCTGCCCTGGGCAGGGACACCTCCCACCAGAGCAGGTTGCTCAAGGCTTTAGCCAACCTGGCTTTGAACACTGCCAGGTCCCTTCCCTAGGAGGCATCTCCCACCCCAAAGGAGCTCCTACAAACACATAAGACCCATGGATCAACCCATGCCTTCAGCTGCAACCACGTGGATCACTCTGCCCCTCCCATGGCCCCACAAGGAGCACCAGGGAAGCACCAAGTCCTACAAGGTTCCTCACACCCAGAAACATGAGGGACGAGGCAATGGGAATATTTCTATTCCCATATTCAGTGATCAAATTTGTATGGAGCTGCCAGTGATCACTCCAGGGACACCCTGGGGTGGGATGGAGGGCGAGGAGCACCCTGAATACCTGAGAAAATCAGTGCTCAGTGCAGTAGGGAGAAAGTAGAGACAAACCACATTATTTCAGCTCCTCAAGGTGCTTGGAGAAGGTGACACAGAGCCAGGGTGGGTGCAGCACCATGGGGTGCAATCACCTGCTGCTCCTCCCAACACTCCTCTTCATCTTGGACAAAGACTATTCTCCCAAGCTCCAGCCAGATCCCAGTATTGGATCCTAACCCTAACCTCCTCGTGTGGAGACCTCAGAGCACCTGCCAGGAGCTGAAGGGACTCCAGGGAAGCTGCAGAGGGACTTGGTTAGGAGCTGCAGGGACAGGACAAGGAGGAATGGGGAGAAATTGGAAGGGGAAAGTTAGATTGGATATTAGGAAGTTTTTCCTGTGAGGGTGGTGAGACACTGACACAGGTTGCCCAGGGAGGTTGTGACTGCCCCAGGGAGGTTGAGGATGTCCCAAGGAGGTTGTGGTTGTCTCAAGGAGGCAGTGGATGCCCCAAGAAGGCTGTGAATGCCCCAAGGACATTGTGAATGCCCCAAGGAGGCTGTGGCTGCCCCAACCCTGTCACTGTTCATTCCAGGTTGATTAAAGCCTTGAGCAACCTGCTCTGGTGGGAG
>NW_008671856.1:15158-21230 GCF_000695815.1 Acanthisitta chloris | reverse complement strand
TCTGGCGGGAGATGTGCCTGCCCAGGGCAGGTCGATGGGGCTGGGTGAAGTCTAAAGTCCATTCCAACCCCTTAACCCACTATGAAACTCTGATTCCAAGCAGGAATCCTTCCCAAGAAGCCCTTGCACTGGAGTTTTTCTTCCTGCACACCCAGCTGGGCAGGAGGCTGCTCTGGCTGAGAGGTTTTAATGCCATCTGCCCCATTTTAACCCTTTCCACAGGCAACTCTGCCATGCCAGGTCAACCCAGCAAATGATTTGCCTAACCCTTCCACAACATGCAGAAACTTAGGCAGGGCAGGGAATGACCCAAGTGGAACTGAATTTCCATCCTTCTCTCCCTGCTCCTCCTTGCGAAGGCTCCACGAACCCAGGAGGGTTTGACATCCAAACAGCTCTAGCTCCGTGCAAAGAGCCAAACTCCTGTCTGCAGCAAATCAGGGGAATTTCTGGGAGTTGAGTGACTCTCTCCCCTGATTTACTATCCTAATTGTGGAGCTATTCTTAGCCCCTGTGTGTGTGTGTGTGTCTGCCTTCGCCTCCCTCAGCCTCCCTGACAGCTCCAGACGTAACCCGGAGAACCAGACGAGCTGAGCACTGCACCCACTTGGCTGCTGTACAGGGATTTAAGCAGCCAACGTCTCTCCAGCCCTATTAGCATGGAATAATCACTTCCTTCTGGGTTATTTCCTTCAGCTCCATGGATTTTACAGACACCCAAACTGGAAAGCTTAGCCTGGCTGAGCGTGTCGTGTTGGGAAAGGCACTTGGAGGGGGAGGATGAGCCAAGGAATAGGTGATGTGGTGTCCTGGTCCCATCAGGAAAGAGAAGATCTCTCCTTGGTTTACTGTCTTCATCCCCAAGAGCTGTTCAGACCTTCTATTTATGTGTCTGAAGCCAACCAAATGTGCTTTTTCCCCCTTGTGTAGTGCTGGAAAAGGCACTGGGTGGGAGGATAAGCCAAGGAACAGGTGATGTGTCCTGGTCCCATCAGGAAAGAGAGGATCTCTCCTTGGTTTACTGTCTTTATCCCCAAGAGCTGTTCAGACCTTCTCTTTGTGTGTTTGCAGCCAACCAAATATGCTTTTTCCCCATTGTGTCGTGCTGGGAAAGGCACTTGGAGGGGGAGGATGAGCCGAGGAATAGGTGATGTGGTGTCCTGGTCCCATCAGGAAATACATCTTCTCTCCTTGACTCACTGTCTTCATCCCCAAGGGCTGTTCAGACCTTTTCTTTGTGTGTTTGAAGCCAATCAAATGTGCTTTCCCCCTCTTTTTCCCCCTGTATCCTGCTGGTGGTGTGTCTGGGAGATGATCCCATGATCTGGGATGGGGGAAAACCACAGGCCAAGGCTATCCCCAGGACTGACCTCATCCACAACAGCTGAATCCAAGCCCCTGTATCATTGCAGAGCCAAAACCACACCCACACCACATTGCTCAGGACTCCCAAAATGGATACCTGCACATGCCAAGCTGTTCCCTCAAGGGAAGGAATGGGAGAAGCTCTTTGAAGAGGACAAATCCTGTGCTATCACCTTCACACCTCCTGCACAGCATCAGCTGATGGTGTCCCTCCTGGGGAATCCATCCCACCTCCAAATCCAGATGGACTTTGAGGGCTGGAATGGGTGCCAACATTCCAGGAGGAGGATCCAAGCTGGACCAAGGATTGCCCATGGTGGTATTGGCTGGTTGAGTCTCATCTCCAGCCTAGGCACAGCTTTGCAGTGGAAAGGGTTGACAGAACTGGGTCCTGTGTCATTTTAGGAGCTGTGAAGGCTGCGAGCGAGTTCCTGGGACTGTGAGTCACTCCCTGGGGAAACATCCGACCTCCCACCCACTGCTGATGTCAGAGCATGGAGCTCCTGGCCCTCAGCTCCCACCGTGGGCTGTGGTGGCAAGAGGAGACAACACTGAGAGACGTTGGTGACCCCAATGCAGTGCCTAAAAACAAACTCGGCCCAGGAACAAAATGACACAGAGCCATGGAATGCATTTGGATCTTCCACAGCAGATCTGCTGGTGAATCCCAAAATACCCTGGAGAGATAGGGCAGAGTGGCTTCCACCTCCCAGGGAAGCGTGGGGAGGTTTGGGGCTTTGCCTGGGAAGGAGGAGCAGAGCAAAAGGAGATGGTGGAAAGGGTTTCTGGTACCTGGGAGAATCCCCTGGACACTGGAAGGATCTCCTGGAGAATCTCCTGGTTCCTGGGGAGATCTCCTGGATTCTAGGGGCATCTCCTGATCCTTGGGAGAATCTTCTGGTCCCTCAGGGGATCCCCTGGACACTGGGAGGATCTCCTGGAGAATCTTCTGGTTCCTGGAGGGATCTCCTGGACCCTGGAAGGCTCTCCTGGTCCCTGGGAGAATCCCCTGGACACCAGGAAGATCTCCTGGGTGGTTCTCCTGGTTTCTGAGGGGATCTCCTGGTCCCTAGATGAATCTCCTTATCCCTGGGTGGTTCTCCTGCTCCCTGGGAGGATCTCCTGGATCCTGAGTGGTTCTCCTAGTCCCTGAGAGAATCTCCTGAACCCTGGGAGGATCTCCTGGACCCTCAGTGGTTCTCCTGGACCCCGAGAGAATCTCCTGGTCCCTGGAAAGATCTCTTGGTCCCTGGGTGGTTCTCCTGCTCCCTGAGAGGATCTCCTGGACCCTGAGAGGATCTTCTGGAACCTGAGTGGTTCTCCTTATCCTTGAGAAGACACATCACCAAGGGAAACCAGCAAAACTGCCCTATCTGCAAAGCCAGCATGAAACACCTTCTCCCTCTGCATTTCTCCAAGGAGTTTTCATAATAAAACACCCAGTGATTGTCCAACAGCTCCTTTGGCTTCCAAGTCTGAACTCTCCTTTGCTCCAGACTGCTGAGCTGCAACACTTTTTGCTTCCAGAGTTGCCTCACCAGTTTGGCTGCAGAGGAACTGGGCACTGCTCCTTGAACTCCAAGGCTTTTAGCTCCACCAGAACATGGCAAAGACCTTGAGCTGCCTGTGAGGATTTGCTGCCAGGCTGCAGCTAATGGATGTGCTGCCAAGGCTGGCGGCCTGGAGGGTGTCCCCACCTCAGCCACTCTGCTTAAAAGGCTCTCCAATCCACTTTATTTCACTTGTACAAAGAAAAAGGACAGGACAAGCTAAATGAAGGAAGAGAAGAGAAATCAATAGACTCCTCCCAGCCAGGCACAAGGGCTGAAAGCTCTGGAGAGAGCCCAAGGGCTCAGCAGCCTCCACATCATCCCTAGTGATGTCCCCACATCCCTCCCCAGAGCTGGGGCTTCATTTCAGGTGTCATCTGAGCCCCTGTGTCCCCTCAGGTTGGCTGTGGATCACCAGCTCCTCACCAAGGGGATCAAGCCAAGTCCCTCTGTCCTTCCAGTCCTTCTGCCCCAAAGGGACCAACAACACAGAGTCACTTCGGGCCTCCAAAAGTGCCCAGATCCTTATTCATGATGCCAAACAAACACCTCATGTGCCAAGCCAGGGCTGCTTGTGACACCCTAAAACAGAGAAGATGTGATGAACATCTCATTCTCTCTCTGGTGATGCATCTTCCCCAGGTGTGAACCATTCCCCAGTGCCCAATGGAGCATCCCTTCTCCTCCAGCTTTGGGCAGGACATGCTCACCAAGAGGCAGAGAAATTGGGCCAGAAGTTGAAACCACCTGATTGTGGAGATTAGGAAAGACTAAGTGGAGATGGGAGAAACCTTCAGTGGAGATACCCAAAAACCCTCTGGTGGAGATGGGCTGAAACCTCTGGTGGAGGTGGCCAAAAGCTCTGGTGGAGATGGTTAGCACCTGTAGGCACATTGCCTTTGCCTCAGGGGAGCTGTAGGTGACCTCAGTGTCCCTTCTGCTCTGCCCTGATGGGACACAACTCCTCTCAGCCATCAGCCCTGGGACTGGTCCCCTCTGCAGGTTGCTCCAAGCCTCATCCTACCTGGTCTGGAACACCCCCAGGGATGGAACAGCCACAGCTGCTCTGGGGAACCTGTGCCAGTGCCTCAGCACCTCACAGGGAGGAATTCCTTCCCAATATCCCATCTATCTCTGCCCTCTGGCAGTGGGAAGCCATTCCCTGTGTCCTGTCCCTCCATCCCTTGTCCCAAGTCCCTCTGCAGCTCTCTTGGAGCCCCTTTAGGCACTGGAAGGAGCTCTGAGGTCTCCCTGGAGCTTCTCTTCTCCAGGTGAACACCCTCAGCTCTCCCATGGCACCAGGGAAGAGTGACTTCAGAATTCTGGGATGGTTTGGGATGGAAGGACCTTCAAAACCACACAGTACCATCCCCTGCCATGGGCAGGGACACCTCCCACCAGCCCAGGGTGCTCCCATCCCCATCCAACCTGGCCTGGAACACTCCCAGGGATGGAGCAGCCACAGCTTCTCCAGGCAACCTCTGCCAGTGTCTCAGCACCCTCCCAGAGGACAATTCCTTTCTTGGATCTAATCTAAACTGACTGTTTTAGTTGCAATCCTGGGCATGCCAAACCCTGGGCAGTGCCAGGTTGAGAGCTGGGCCAGACCATGAGCTGTGCCAAACCATGAGCCTCACCAGGCCAACATGTGGGTTGTCCCAGCCTAAGAGCCATGCTGAATTCCATGCCCATTCCACCTGCTCCCCATCCTTGCTGTAACCCCCTAGATGCTCTCACCATGCAGCCAAGTCTCTACTGTGTCTCTCCTGCCCAGCACAGTTCCCTTCCCTGCAAAGTCTCTCACCTATTCCATGGTGGAATATTCCTGGAAGCAAAAAGAACCCAACAAACCCCCCAAGATTTCCTGTACTTTTTTCACCGTGTTGGGAGGAGATCCATGATTTTATCATCTCTGGAGATCCCCCGTGGTGGTGGCACTGACCTGGCCCTGCAGGTGTGTCCCCAGCAGGCACAGGTGGCACAGGGAGGAAAGAAGGTGCCATGCCCAAGGTTCTGTGGACAGGCAGTGTCAGAACTCCATCTGCTCCCCCAAGAATCCAGGAGAGTTCAGCCTTCCCTTCCCTCCCTGGGGAATGCCAGTGACATCCTCTTCCTCGTCATTCCTCTGCTGTATTTACTATTCCCTCACCTCCCACCTCCTCTTTTGGGAAGAGCCAGACTTCCCCGTTTCCATGGCAACCCTCCCCCTCTCCCCTCAGTTCTTCAAAGAGGTTTTCAGCCACTTCTTTCCCAAAGAGTTATTTTTAGCCACGGCTTCCCCTTCTCCCCCTCCTCAGCCTCTGCTTCCAGCTCATGTTTCCCCAGACAAGCTGCACCCACTGGATCTGTCCCCATGGGAGCTGTGGCATCACCCACATACCTGGTGGCTTGGCCAAGGCAAGAGGAGCTCAGATCCATGGGCAGATCCTGAGGGTTCTTTGATTTGTGCTTAAATCCTCTGGGGCTGTGCAAATGTTGGGGGAGAAGGAGATGTGTTTGCAGGAAGGTCCTAGAAGAGCAGAATTGAGTGCTGGAAGTGCTTTGTGTGGCTCCAGCTCTGCCCTTGAGGTTTGCTCTGAGCATCAGCTCTGCTGGGAGGGATGAGCAGGTGGTGGATGATCCCTGAGAAGCAAAAGAAGCTCAAAGCCCCAACCCTGGCAGTGTTCACAGCAAGGTTGGATGAAACCTTGAGCAACCTGCTCTGGTGGGAGGTGTCCCTGCCCAGGGCAGGGGGTTGGGGCTGGATGACCTCTAATGTCCATTCCAACCCCTTAACACTCTGTGACTCCCTGAATGAATCTCTGGAGGCTGTGGGTGCCCCAAGGATATTGTGGATGCCCCAACCCTGGCAATGTTCATTCCAGGTTGGCTAAAGCCTTGAGCAACCTGCTCTGGTGGGAGGTGTCCCTGCCCAGGGCAGGGGGTTGGCACTGGATGATCTCTAAGCTCCATTCCAACCCCTAAAATTCTATGATTCTATGAAATACTCCCGAATTCTCTGTGTGGATGCACTGGATGAGACAACAACTCCTGGCCAGTGAGGATGCTCCTCTTGCTCTATGGAGTCCCAAGTCCCTCTGCAGCTCTCTTGGAGCTCCTTTAGGCACTGGAAGGGGCTCTGAGGTCTCCCTGGAGCTTCTCTTCTCCAGGCTGGACA
>NW_008671856.1:11271-15068 GCF_000695815.1 Acanthisitta chloris | reverse complement strand
CCTGCCATGGGCAGGGACACCTTCCACCAGCCCAGGTTGCTCCAAGTTCCATCCACTCTGACCTGGAACACTCCCAGGGATGGAGCAGCCACAGCTGCTCTGAGCAACACAAAAGAGATTATTCAAGATATCTAAGGCAATCAGAGACCTAAAGGAAAGCTCTGACATTACTGGGCCACATTTGCCTTGGGTTGAAGCTCACAGATGTGGGTTGAAGCCATGAACAAGGTTTCCTAAGGAGTTTCAACCCTCATTTCAGAGGATTCTCCCCAGCAATCAGGGTCAGGTCCCCAGGGAGCATCTCCTCCTGCATCCAGCAGTGACATCAACATTTTAAGGGCTTGCCTGGAGCTCCTTCAGGCCAAGAAGAGCTCAGAGCTCTGCAGATGTTTGCTTGGGAAGCTGGAAATGTGCAGCTTTCCCCTCATGTTTATCTAATAAAGGGAATTTGACTCCTGCAAATAGCATGAAATTTCTGGTTCTTTCATGCTGAGATACAAGTCCACCCAGAGGATTCACCTTAAACCTTCTCCTACACCATCCCCAACATCTCCCCTTGGTCCCACTTCAGCCTCAACCAGTACAGATTCGTTCCAGGCATTTTATTGACCTTTGCATATGAAATCACAGTTTCAAGTCCTAATGAGGCAAAAAAAAAATAAGCCATTACAAAAATAAATTCAACATCAGGTAAAAAAAACACACACACAAAAAAAACAATCACTTCTTCAACCAGGAACTGAACACAAGGTCCAACCCAAGGTGGAGGTCACCAGGACAATGGGATGCAGCAGCTTTAGGATGGCATCAAACCCCAAGGTTTAAACCATTACAACACATCTCAGTGGCTGAACCAGAGCTTCAAATGATCTTAAAGACTGAGTTTTACACCTCCAATCCCAAATTCCTGTGGCACAGCATTGGTCAGGATTTAAGGAGTTGAGTTTTTCTGCCTCATACACTGAACTTCACAAGGGATTGGGAATACACCCAGGGATGTCCCAGCTGGGACAGGTATGGGAACACCTCAGCATCAGCACACATGAGGGAGGGAAAGCAAAGGCTAAATGATCTCCAGCTGTTTCCATCCCAGGAAATTCCATGTTGCATAGTAAAGGATGGGGAATGAGCAAACAGCAAAGGATGAGGATGTAGGAGTTGTTCCTGTGCTGGAGGTGATGCAGCATCTCCCTTTAGCCATGGTTGGGGATCAATTATGAGCTCGTTCTCCTTGAGAGATGTTAAATTAATCCATGGGAATACCTAACCTTCAGCAATGAGGGAGATTTTCCAGCAAGACCTGAGGAATTTGGATCCCCAAGTCCAATTCCAATGGGCTGTGGCAGCAAACAGGTTTTGCATCAACACTGCACTATTCCAGGCATTCCCTTTCCCCTTCATTCCCTCTGACTCACAATTCCAGCTCTATCCATGACTTGTGTGCAGCCAGGGAAATTGTCCTGCTCTGGAATCATCCTCAGGAATAGGAATGCTGCAGTTAATGTCAGCCCCAGCCTCTGAGCCTGCAGTGCTGAGAGGTGATGTGTGAGGACAACAGCAGAGTCAGAAGGATCTCAGCTCATCCCCCTGAGATGCACTGAGGATGTCATCCTGGAGTAAGCAGGAAAAATGGGAAAAGGAACATAATTTCCCTATATCAGAAACTCATGGATGCAAATATGGGGATTAGAGCTGTGCAAATTAACTCCCCCAGGGCTTTCCTACTTGGCTTTGCCCTCAGGCACAGTCTCCCAGCTGGATCTGTGCAGTGGGAAGAAAAGCAGGAGAATGAGCAGCACTCTGCTTCCCAGAGCTTTTAGGGAAGAAAAACCTCCAGCTCACAAATTCCTTAAGAAGCTTCAAAGGATTCAGTGGTAACAACAGCATCGAACACCTGTGTCAGAGAACACCCAAATGTGTGTGAGTGAAACCTCCAGAGCACTCAGAGGATGTTTTCTGAGCTGCCAGTGCTGCAGGGGCTTTGCCAACACCTGTGGGAAGAGGCTGGAATGGGCCCATGGGAATCAGGGAATCGTGGATTAACAGAATTATGGATGGTTTGGGTCAGAAAGGACCTTAAAGATCATCCAGTTCCATCCCCTACCATGGGCAGGGACAACTTCCACTAGCCCAGGGTGCCCCAAGCCTCATCCAGCCTGGCCTGGAACACTCTGAGGGATGGATCCACTAGCCCAGAGAAGGCTCCACTAGCTCAGGCTGCTCCAGCCTGGCCTGGAACACTCCCAGGGAAGGATCTAATAGCCCAGAGAAGGCTCCACTAGCCCAAGCTGCTCCAGCCTGGCCTGGAACACTCCCAGGAAAGGGACAGCCACAGTTTCTCCGGGCTACCTGTTCCAGAGCCTCACCAAATCTCAACTTTTCCCCAAATCTCGCCCAGGAAAGGGACAGCCACAGTTTCTCTGGGCTACCTGTTCAGAGCCTCACCAAATCCCAACTTTTCCCCAAATCTCAAGGGCAAAGCAGGCTCAGCCCTTCCCTCTCTGCCTCCTGCTGCAGCCAAACTGCTAAAACCTTATCCCTGTGCTGTGTGCCCTGAGCCTCCCTTAGTGTCCTTAAATGCTGGTGCAGATCTTGGGCTTTCTAATTTTGCTGCTGCTGCTGCTTAAAACAGCTTAAAACATGTCATTAAAACAAGTCATTAAAACGAGTCATTAAACCATGGCCTTAAAACAAACATGGTCTTAAACCAAGCAGCTTTCCATGACCTCCTGCAGCCCAACTCCCCTCTCTGCTCCTCTCCAGCAGGACAGAGCCTCCAGCACAGCTCTCCCCACCTTAAAGACACCCTAAAATAACCAGAGGGAAGGGGATGATGTGGAGCAGCTGCTGGAGGTGCTGGACACAGAGGAGAACCATCTCTGTGTTGGTGCCTAACGAGGATGTCTCACTCCCAACATCTCAGAGCTGCTCCCAGCTTGGAAGGGCTATGAATAAAGATGAGCAGCCTGTCTTGGGATGATTACAGGAATCAAAGCCTGCTGCTTTTTGGATCTTCCCTTGATGTCAAGCATCGTTAAATCACTCCTTTTTTGGGGGTTTAATTGACTGGCTACAGTTGTAATCTGCCTTCCCTGCTCAATCCAGCCCTTGGCTCCCAGTGACACTTGGCCATGGTTGTCCTGATGTGATGGTTATCTTGGCCAAGCACAAGGCTGCAAGTTAAAAGTGGTGGCAACACTGGTTAATACACTGGACTGACACTTAGAGACTAGCAAACTCTTCATTGTTTGCTGAAAGCACATGGACATTGAGCTGCCTCAGGGCCCAAAGCCAAAGGATCCCAACAGCAACATCATCAACATTGATTGTACATCAAGGAGTTTGGCAAGGTTGGCATCAATGGGAGACAGCCATGGGGTGGTAGAGACCCACCAACACACCAGGGGGAAAGGATCTGGAATTTTTTTCCCCCATTACTTTAATCATCCAAAGGGTTTTGAGCCACAACAGAGAGACTTTAACCAAGTGGCTATTGCCAACCTTGGTAAAGTTGGATCCACTAGCCCAGCTTGCTCCAACCTGGTCTGGAACACTCTCAGGGATGGATTCACTAGCCCAGGGATGGATTCACTAACCCAGGTTGCTTCATCCTGGCCTGGAACCCTCCCAGGGAAGGATCCACTAGCTCAGGTTGCTCCAGTTTGGCCTGGAACATTCCCAGGGATGGATCCACTAGCCCAGAGAAGGATCTACTAGCCCAGGGATGGATCCAGTAGCTCAGGTTGCTCCAGACTAGCCTGGAACACTCCCAGGGATGGATCCACTAGCTCAGGTTG
>NW_008671856.1:0-11215 GCF_000695815.1 Acanthisitta chloris | reverse complement strand
CCCAGGGATGGATCCACTAGCCCAGGGATTGCTCCATCCTGGCCTGGAACCCTCCCAAGACTGCTCTGTATCACCATGTTACAGACAAACACACACACACACATACACAGCATAAAAAAGCTCTGTGACACCAGTGAAAAATAAAAAGGACCTTTACTACTGATACATTCTATCTCCCATTTTAAGGGCTACTAGATCATGTTCCAAAAGAAACTAAATATAACACCTTTGGGACCAGCACCTCCCAAGGTCCAGGGCTGTGGTGCAATCCAGAAGATCAAGTCTCCTCCTGTTAATGTTAATGTTAACCTCCTCAGGCAACCCAGGGCTGTCCACAGAGCCCTGAGCTGTTCCCTTCAGTGGGAGCCCAAACTCATCAGCATGGTAGAAAATTGGATTTGAGGTGAGTTCCTCAAGGTTTCAGAGTAGCTAAAGCTTTTGGTCAGGCTCCTTTGGAGGCTCAAGAGCTGCTATCAACCTCCAACACTGCAGGGAGGCTGCAAACAAATAGGTTTTGCAGCTCCTTAGGGATTTTGGAGGTGAGACAGCCCCCAAAAAACTCAGTTCCAGCTCCATCCATGGTGATGGGGAAGAGTACTGTGGTTGTTTGGGGTTCCCAGTGATGGGAACAGCCTCAGCCTTCACCCCCCCCAAACACTGGGGCCTTTTCCTGGTCTGTTTTAAGGTGGGTTTGAAGGTCTTTCTGAGGGCTCAGAGTTTTTCTGAGCTGATTTTGGTGCTGCAGGGTGAGGCAGCCTGGGGGACACAGCTCCTCTCTGCAGTGCCAGGGGGTGATCCCCTCGGAGGGTTTGGCTGTGCCACCTTCCAACACAGTCAATCCCCAACACAATCCACCCTCAAACCCCTCTGGGCACTGCCAGCTCCCCAGGGATTTGCCAGCAGAGTGATTTGCTGCAGGATCCCAAGGAGAAGCTGCTTCTCCACACCCTCGTGGTGGCCTCAGGGCAGGGCAAAGCCAAACCGAAGTTAATGAGAGCCATGACTCTAATTAGCCTTAATTGGTGTGGGAGGATCAATTTCACACCATCTCTGAGATTCCCTGGTATCTCTGTTGAGTCTTGGCACCTTCAACTCATCTCCATGAACTCAAGGACCTGTTCCTGAGGCTTTTCCAGCACTCCTGGTCCCCAACCCACCTCGTGCTGCCATAATAAACCACAGTTCCAGCAGCATCAGCTCTTTCTCCTTCATTTCCCCACAGCTCCAGTGACCACAGAGTTTCTACCATGCTGGGAATAGATGCAAGAGCAGTAATGTCCCACTGAAGGCCAAATCCATATCTGCTCTTCATTCCTCAACTGATTAAATTGCCTAAATCTGCTGCTTTCCCCCCCCCCCCTTTTTTTTTCTTTTCTCCCCATTTCTCCTCAGCCTTTCCCAGAGGCTTCTGGTTTGGGATTATTTCTCCTCAGCCTGTCCCAGAGACTTCTGGTTTGGGATTGTTTCTCCTCAACCTGTCCCAGAGATTTCTGGTTTGGGATTAATTCTCCTCAACCTGTCCCAGAGGCTTCTGGTTTGGGTCCAGTTCTCCTCAGTCTGTCCCAGAGACTACTGGTTTGGGATTATTTTTCCTCAACCTGTCTCAGAGACTTCTGGTTTGGAATTATTTCTCCTCAAACTTTTCCAGAGACTTCTGGTTTAGGACCTCTAAGTTCTGCTCCCATGAACAAGGTCTCCATCACCACCACCAATCCATATGCCATGACAGAAGGAGGAGGAATTCAAGCCAAGAAATCCTCTGTGCTTAAAGACCAGACCAAATAAACATGACCTCACCACAGTCCATGAGTTCCTTGTAAGGATCACATCATTTCCCAATGCTATGGGAATTTCTCAATCCAAATTGCAGCTCAAGTTTCCCTGTGGAGCTCAGACAGCCCCAAAAGGAGAGTGACACCTTCTGCTAAAGTACAGAGAAGTCCAGAGCAATTCCAACCTGAACCCACTTGGGTCTTGACCATATCCAAAGCTCTTCTGCAAGGAGAGACTCATGGTGCAGACAGCTGGTTGCTTTGCCAGGAATATTCCCAGTTTGTCCTATTTCACAGCCTTTCTCCCAGGTGGGATGTTGTTTCTAAGTGCATCCTCTCTTGGACTGGGCATTGGAGCATCCCACATGAGCCTCCTGTGGAAGTTCTCCATCTCCTGCCTGGGATGTGGTGGGAAATGCAGGTGAACAGCTCTGCTGGAGGATCAATCCAGGTTTGGTATCTGTCTCCAGGCAGAGTGGTCCTTGCTCTACCAAGGCTTGTCCTCACACATGGACCTCAAGCAACCAACAGGTTGAACTCCAGAGTGTTTAACACATGCAATGCTTTAGTTTCCCATTCCCACCCCTTGAGCATCCTGTGCTTTGGGAAGCTGCAGCTCCCTTGGCTCCATCCAGTCCAAATACCATTCCCCAAACCATTCCCAGGGGATTATTGCCATGCAGACAGAGGTTCCTGTGCTCAGCTGAGCTCCACCAACATCATTTCCACCCTTAAATCCAACACTGGTGTGAGCATCACCTTTCTCCTCCAGTGGAGCATGTGCCAGGTGGGAGTTTGTCTGCAAACTGGGAGGGAGGAGGTGGATGGGACTGGGGGAAGCAGGAGAAGCAAAAAGCAGGTGAGACCATCAACCTCTTTGCCATTAGAGTTATCCCTTTGGAGATCATTTATCCTTTTGCAGAGGATTTCTCCCTTTGCAGGTGATTTCTCCCTTTGGAGGAAATTTCTTTCCTTGCAGCTGATTTATCCCTTTGCAGATTATTTCTCCCTTTGCAGGTGATTTCTCCCTTTGGAGATGATTTATCTCTTTGGAGCTGATTTCTCTCCTTGCAGATGATTTATCCCTTTGCAGCTGATTTCTCCCTTTGTAGGTGATTTCTCCCTTTGGAGCTGATTTTTCTCCTTGCAGATGATCTATCCCTTTGCAGCTGATTTCTCCCTTTGTAGGTGATTTCTCCCTTTGGAGCTGATTTCTCTCCTTGCAGCTGATTTATACCTTTGCAAATGATTTCTCCCCTTGCAGATGATTTCTCCCATTGGAGATGATTTCTCTCCTTTTGCAGGTGATTTCTCCCTTTGCAGGTGATTTCTCCCTTTGTAGATGATTTCTCCCATTGGAGATGATTTCTCTCCTTGCAGCTGATTTATACCTTTGCAAATGATTTCTCCCCTTGCAGATGATTTCTCCCATTGGAGCTGATTTCTCCCTTTGGAGCTGATTTCTCTCCTTGCAGCTGATTTATCCTTTTGCAGTTGATTTATCCCTTTGTAGGTGATTTCTCCCTCTGCATCTCACTCAGCCCATTGCACCAGGAGAACATTGATCCACACAGTCCTAGGATACACAGTGAGGTTAGAGAAACCTCAGCTTTCACAGCTTCCCAGCCCAGCACAGCCAACCCACAGCTCTTAACCTGCCACCAGAAAACCTCAGCACACAGAAAGGAGCAGCAAGAGGCAAAGCAGGGATGGATCTGCCCATTTCTATGGTATTAGCAAGCCAATACCACAATATTCCCTTGGGAATGAAGTGCTGAAGGGTACAGAGGCTCTCATGGAATGAAGCAGGAGCGTGATCAGGCAGGATTTTTGGGGATTTATCCCTTTTCCACCCCTGGGAATTGGATTTTTCCTTCAGTTGTTCATGGAGTGATCCTGAAACAAGGCACAACTTGTTGACTGTTCGACAACATTTTCCTGGGCACCAGCAGAGATGTTCCTGCCTTAGTAAAGGCTTAAAAGGAAATCACAGCTTTTGGTACAGCTCAGAGCTACTTAGAAGGAGCATTTACAGGAAAGGCAGGAAAATGGAGCTGAAATTATTCCCAAGGAGCTGAGAACATCCCGTGGCCTTCGCCAGGGAACAGCGAGAGCAAGTGTAATTCCCTCCCACCCCCAGCAAAACACTTGGGACTGGTATTTTAGCAGCTCTGCTTAATGTTTCCTTTCTGGTTGCTTCATCTCTCAAGATATGTTTTGAATAGATTAAAGAAAAAAAGACTGAAATAATGTCCAAATTATTTCCACCTCCTCCTCCTCCTTTCTCCTGGCTTTGTTCTGTCTGGTATTGCACAGGAGTTGAAGATAATCTTCAGGCTGCAGAGATGATCCTTCCTATGTAATGCACTTGTTGGGGACATGGAGAAATGGCAAATATTCCATGTATACACAAATCTCTATGGAATATCACCCAGGCTCAGGTGGGGAGGACAGACCCTCTGGCAGTTGTGGCCACAGCAGCATCCAAGAGGTTTTCCATTTCCATTCCTTGGAGAACTTTTCTTCCTCAACACAGTCCTGAAGGTCTTCATTATTCAGCTCCTTCTGTTATCTGTTTGGGCAGAGCAAAGAATCACTTTGAGGCCTAGTCTTGGAAAAGAAAAAAAAAAAAAAAAGCAACAGGTTCTATTTCTTCAAGGTAAAGAGGAAAAGATGTTGCACTTTGGTTCTCTCTGACAAATTCACATCTCCAATCCCCACAAATATCAAGTGATAAAGCTGCTAATTAAAGTTCTTTAATGGGCTAAATTCTACCCAGTCTAGAGTGAGCTAAAGATAGAAAGAGATTCATTCAACGTAGTCTGGTTATTAACTATTATCTCACATTAATGGCAACTTCCAACTCCAGGATAATTAGCACCGAGTGGGTTTTCCTCAGCGTGGTTTGATCTTAATCAATTTGGGTTGCTTCCAACCTGATATGAGCCACAGGATTTTGAGCAACTGGTTGATTTTTTAAAGCCAATACAAAGGGGGCAGGAGGAGCTTGGGCTGATTCCAGTCACTCCCAGACCTCAAATCCAAACCCCCAGCTCGGATGGGATTGGAGATGTCCAGCAAAGGACAAAGAGACTCAGCCTGACTTCTATTTCAGCACAGGGAGATGCTCTGCTCTGTCTTTAAGATGCTGAAACTCATGGAAGTTTCATGTCAGTGCTTATATTCCTTTTATTTCCCCCCAAATTCATGTTGTGCCTCTAGTTCACACTGTGGTAGGTGGAGCATCCCATCTCCTGCCTTGCTGAGTCCCTTCCCAGGCTCTGCATCTGAGATGGTCAAATCTCCTGAGGGTTGAAGCCCTGAGAAAGTCAGAGGGAGTCAAACCTCTCAAACTCCAGCCCTTTCTCCATGATTTTTCAGGTGGGAATTAGTGAAACTTCCCAAAGGGAGGTTCATTCACTCTATTGAATCTGTGTGTGGTGCACTGAACACTAATTCCAGATCTCAACACTTTACCCACACCCAGGGGTGGGAGAAGGGTCAGAAGGAGCTGCAGACACAGTTCAGAGCTCAGCCTGATGCTCCAGGACCTGCCTGATCCCAGCTCAGCCCCCAGCTCAGCCTGATTTCCCCAAGGGAGAGTCAGGATGGAGAACTGCAGGGTGGGATCCAGGCACTGAGGAGGGTGAGACCAGCACTGGGCAGGTGGCAGGGATGGGGATGAGGATGTAGGGATGGTGAGGATGCAAGGATGAAGTTTCAGGGATGATGATGTTACAGGGATGAAGTTGCAGAGGTGCTGAGGATGCAGAGATAATGTTACAGGGATGATGCTGCAGGGATGAGGAGGAGGATGCAGGGAGGAGGAGGATGCAGGAGTGAGGATGCTGCAGGGAAGAGGATGATGCATGGATGAGGATGGGGATGCAGGGATGAGGAGGAAGATGCAGGGATGAGGATGATGCATGGATGAGGATGAGGATGCAGGGATGAAGAGGAGGCTGCAGGGATGAAAGTGATGCAGGGATGGGGATGTTTCAGGGATGATGAGGATGTTTCAGGGATGATGAGGATGATGCAGGAGTGAGGATGATGTTGCAGGGATGAGGAGGATGTTGCAGGGATGAGGAGGATATAGTGATGAGGATGTTGCATGGATGAGGATGATGCAGGGATGAGGAGGATGATGCAGGGATGAGGAGGATGCAGGGATGAAAAGGATGCTGCAGGGATGAGGAGGAGGATGCAGGGATGAGGAGGAGGATACAGGGATGAGGGTGATGCAGGAGTGAGGATGATACAGAAGTGAGCATGATGCAGGGAAGAGGATGCTGCTGCTGCAGGGATGATGCTACAGGGATGCTAAAACCCAGCAGAGAAAGGAGAGACGTTGGATTTCCTGCAAGGAGCACAGATCCCCTTGCAAGGAAACATGGCACTCAGGGAAATCAGCTTCCAGAGGGGCTTAGTGCTCCATGCAAAGGTCTCAGCCCAGGCAGTTGTTCAAGCAGCAGCTTATCTCGTGCTGCCAGAAGGACCATTCATGGGCTTAGAGCTAACTGGGGTTTATGCTTTACTGGACTGGGCTGGCTGGGGGGATTACACCCTCTCCCACCTGCTGGCAGGAAAGGACTCCTGCTGATCCTCCCACTCACTAAAAAACCCACAAACAAATCCCAAACAGCACCTTCAGCCCAGGAAACACCACTGGCTCGGCCAAGAAGGTGCTGGTGCAGTTGGGACTCTGCAGATTAAGTGTTCCATAACAATCTGATCCCCAGCAGGCAAATAATGCACTGATTTGGGACACTCTGGTGCCTTTCAAGCTCTAGCCTTGCCCTCGTAGAAGGAACCCCCAAATCCTCAGCCTAAGGATGATGTTGTTTCACTGGTTTCAGGAAGAACAGCCGTGGGAAGTCAGGAGCTTTCAGGAACTATCACTGCTGTGGCTCCTGAAGGGACCCAGATGTCTTTCCATCACCCAGGGGTGATGAAATCCTCTTTCCTCCCAGGGAAACAAAGGATGTTAAACAGCAGCCACAAAAATTAGATGACTTTTAATCAGCTGAGCCAAATAACTTGTGTCTAAGCTCTCAGCCAGGCAAAACAGCCCCTGAAAGTGTAAGTACTGAGGATCTCCCAGACCTGGTGAAAATCCAGAGGACTGGGAAAACAGCTCCTGTTTGGGCCAGTTTTTCAGGGATAAACAAAACTGATGGGTCTGACCATCTGTCACTGATCCTAGGCAATATGCTGGAAGGGCTGAGAGTCTTAATGCAGAGTTAAAGAGGAAGCTATAATTGATGCTAATCAACTCAGGCTTAGGGAAAATGGATCTTAGCATATTAACTTGGTCCCTCTTCTGACTGAGTGCCACACTTGGCTGCTGAAGGTGCTTGTGTGCAGTTCTTCTCTAAGGGAACTACATGGCAGGTTGGTTAGGGAAAAGGGGCACTAAAGCCATATTCCCAGGAGATATCAGAAGCTGAACCAAGGACACATCCATTGGTCATTCCTCCTCATGCAGGACATGATTTCTCACAGCATTTTGCAACCAGGATAGGAGAGATATCCCCAAAAGTTTCCAACCCCAGGAGAGAACAGCTCAGGCTTGGCTGAGATGCTGCAGAAAGAGCATTTCCTCCTTTTAGTTAAAGGATTTGAAGTGCAGAATATCACTCAGGTGCCATCACACAGAGGTAGAAACCTCCTGAAAACTGCTATGCTACCCCCAGCTCCCAGCAGCTCCTGGCACATGCCTCCTGCACACCCAAATTCCCAGCAGGAGGTTCATGTTAAGCCCAAACTTTTGATTATCTCATTTCTGACCTGCTGCAACAGCTTGAGGTTGGAATCCTTACACAGCCACAGTGGCAGCTGCAAGCAGAGACCAGAGAGGAGGGAGAAGAGAGTTCTCAGCCCTAAATTCACAGAGATTCAGGCCCCTCAGGGTGGAAAAGGAAAGCTGTGGAGGGAGGAAATCCCAGGAGAGGAGGCTGGTGATGGGAAGGAGCTCCTCCTGCAGCAGCCTCGCTCCCCCCACCACAACTGAGCCCTCAGAGCTTCCACCACTGAGCAAACCCTCACAAGCCCAAAGGATTTTCCATATCTATCCATGATGGTGCTTTAGAGGAAGCACTGGAATATTTTGCCCAGGGAGGTGGTGGAATCATCATCCCTGGAGGTGTTTAAGAGGTTGAGGCAGCACAGGGAAACCTCCATACATGAACCTCCATCACTTCTCTCCTTCTTATGAACCAAGACATGCTCAAGTCAACGAAAACATGTCTCCTATCTCCTCCAGCTTCTTACTGGAGTCAGGAGGAGCTGGAATATTCCCTGATGGCTGCTGTTCCCCTGCTCAGGACCTGGTGCTGGGGGATGGGGTTTGGTGGTTTAGGGGTTACATGGTGGTGCTGGGGGATGGTTGGACATGTTGACCTTAAAGATCTCTTCCAATCTTGAGGATTCCAAGCAATGCAAAGCAGCTGGTGCTGCTCAGCATCAAAACACACCTGACTGCACCTTGCAGCCTCACTGGGGAGAGCAGAGATGCCCACAGACTCCCCCAGACAGTTGTTGTCTAGGGGTTACATGGTGGTGCTGGGGGATGGTTGGACCTGTTGACCTTAAAGATCTCTTCCAACCTTGATAATTCCATGATTCTAAGCAGAGCAAGGCAGCTGGTGCTGCTCAGCATCAAAACACACCTGATTGCACCTGCAGCCTCACCGGGGAGAGCAGAGATGCCCATGGACTCCCCCAGACAGTTGTCTAGGGGTTACAGTGATAGTGCTGGTAGATGGTTGGGTCTGCTGACCTTAAAGGTCTCTTCCAACCTTGATGATTCCATGATTCCAAGCAATGCAAAGCAGCTGGTGCTGCTTAGCACCAAAACACACCTGACTGCACCTACAGCCTCACTGGGGAGAGCAGAGATGCCCAGGGACTCCCCCAGCCACACATCCAACCACATCCCGCCCACCCATCCGTGTCAGAGATGCTGAAACCAAAGTGCAACCACTGCAGCAAAGCAACAGACATGCCAGAGCTTAAACAGGCTCAGCAAAGCATGGGAATGACGAGGCTTAGGGAGGTGAATCATTCCAAGCCAAGGCAGCAGCGCCTGCTGCCGTCGGCAGGGCTGGGCTGGGGGGCTGAGTGCCTGCAGGGAACAGCAGCCACCAGGGAGTATTCCAGCTCCTCCTGACTCCAGTGAGAAGCTGAAGGAGATAGGAGACATGTTTTCATTGACTTGAGCATGTCTTGGTTCATAAGAAGGAGAGAAGTGACGGAGCCCTGCAGGGAGATTCGTGTGTGGAGGTTTCCCTGTGCTGCTGAGCTGCCTCAGCACCGAAAATTCAGGCTCTGAGCAGACACAGACAGACCCTGAGACTTGTAGGGGTTTTAGTGCAGGGGCTAATGTATAGAAGGAAAAGCACAGAGGGGTTCCCAGGGGGATTGGTGGGTGAGTTTTGGCAGGATGAAAGGGCTCCAGCTGCAAGGGCAGCGTGGGACACATCCCTCAGCCACGCTGGGATCCACTGAGGGGCAAAGAGCAGCAGCCCTGATGTCTTTCCAACACACATCCATCAGGTGGGATGAATATTGCTTTGACAGAGCCATCATTACTCATTTTCCTGGTTGGGAAGCCAAGAACAGGAGTAAAAGGTCATGATTGTATCCCAGGCTCATCCACAGAGGAGTTAGGAGAGCTTGGGCTAGGGCAAGAACCAGGGGATGGAGAGATGGGGCAAGGACCAGGGGAGGGAGAGATGAGGCAAGGACCAGGGGAGGGAGAGAAGGGACTGGGGCAAGGATCAGGGGATGGAAAGATGGGGCAAGGACAAGGGAAGGGAGAGAAGGGGCTGGGGCAAGGGCAAGTAGATGGAGAGATGGGGCTGGAGCTGTTCTGCAAGGCTTCCTGGCAGGGAATGTGTCCCTGCCATCAGCTGGTTCTGCCCTACAGCAGGGCTAGACCCTCCTCCTCCTCATGCCACTGGATTCTGCCCTAAGAAACCCTCTCTCACCACACCAAAATGAAGCCACCACACACACACACTGCCAGAGAAGTGATTCCCAGCTGGGATGAGGCTCCTTGAGGTTCCCACCGTGAAATATCCCTGTCAAGGCAGTGATGGTCACAGTCCCAGGACCCTTTCCAAGGGAAAGAAGTGCATTGCTCCATCTCTTCATACTCAATGCCCAGCTCCCACCCCAAGCACAGGGAGAGGCCTCACACCACCCAACACCCATGGCACAGCACCCATAGGGATCTCCTGGACCCAGTGGGTGCTGTGCTAGCTCTGCCATGCACACAGCACCCAGGGAAACAGGGAAAGGCAGCAATATCCCACCCTTGACATATCCTCCAGCTGTACATCCCCCAAAATCAAGCCAAGCATCCCATTCAGACCTTGGGGGGACCCATAGCAGGGGATGGAGCAGGAGAGCAGCACCAGCTTTGTAGCAGTGAAGGAGACAATTATAGGGTATTTCTCTGCCCATATCACCCTCTAATCATAGAATGATTTGGGTTGGAAAAAACCTTCAAGATAATCTATGGCAAAGATCATACAAACCCCAGAAATTCCCTGTGCCCACACGAGTGCCCTTGCAGGAGGATGTCGGTGCACTGAGCTCTCCTTTCCTCAGCAACATTCGAGACTGAAGGGCAAAACAAGTCCCATTTCAACCCTATTTTCCTGCCTGCACTCACAGCTTTGCAGCCGAGCCACAGATCCCTTGTTAAAGTATGGAAAAACGGGGAAAAGCAAGTCCTGTTTCCATCCTGCCGTGCTGGAGCCTCCGTGTGCTCTCCCCAAGATATGCATATTTTAAAAGCTTGGCAGGAGAGGGCTCCAAACTACACAATTAAAGAGATTTCACGCACAACACACTCAGCACTGCAAGAGACCCTTTCCCTGCCCTCCATCCCTGCAGGAAAAACCCCTTTGGAGCACTGACCCTGGATGGTTCCTTTTATTCTGCTAGGGAAAGCACTTGTCTGCCCTTTGCCTCTGCTTAATTGCCCATAAACTGGAGATTAAGAACAAAAACCGATTTCTTTTGTCCAGGGATGGAGCAGGAACAATTGTCTGGGTAGAAATTTAACCCTCCTGGAGGAAAGAGATATCTCTAGCCCTTGTGTGTTTTTTTTTGGGATGGATACTCTGCTCCTTAGCCACCCCAAGCACCCAAAGGGCACCTATTGTGCTGGGGAACAACAGAATCTTTTTAGAAGAGCTCAGGCCTGAAAACATACAAGAAAGAGGGCAAAGAAGCAGGAGAAAGAGGTGATGGTGTCAAAGTACCAAGTGGAGGGAGCAAGGTTAGGGTTGCTGTGTGTCCCGTGGGACTAAGGATGTGTTTTGAGGTGGAATCCATGGCTGAAACAGAGGACAAGGCCTAAAATAGGAGGAAAGGGAGAGGGGAAAAGAGGGAAAGGGGAGGGGGGAAGGGAGAGGGGGAGAGGAGAAGGA
>NW_008671855.1:83479-97704 GCF_000695815.1 Acanthisitta chloris | reverse complement strand
TACCAATTAAATATTAAATTAATGTCAATAAATATTAATTAAATATCAATCAATATTGCAGTTTAGGAACTGCAATGATAGGAGAAGGGGTAACAGGTTCAAATTGAAAGAGTGGAAGTTTAGGTTAGATGTTACAAAAAATTTGTTAATGTGAGGGTGGTGAGACACTGGAACAGGTTGCCCAGGGATGTGGTGGCTGCCCCGATCCTGGCAGTGTTCAAGACCAGGCTGGATGAGGCCTTGAGCAACCTGGTCTAGTGAGGAGGTGTCCCTGACCATGGCAGGGGGTGTTGAGACTAGATGATCTGCAAGATCCTTTCCAACCCCTAAAATTCTATGATTCTGTGATACACATCCTTCTCCCCAGCTTTTGGTTTACCACAAATATAGATGAACATTTAAACTTTTATTAAAAAACTAAATATGTACAATATAATTTGTTACTATTATTTTTTTTTGTTCTGGTTCTGATCAGCATATGAACTTGCCTATATATTGCATCAGAAATGACAGAGATAATTAATAATAATTGAAATGCTTTCTGATCTTATCTTTTATGATATGAGTAATAGAGCAATTTCAAAACAATAGCTGAACTTTCTCTGTAGATTGCTAGAAGATATATTTTTAGTTCCACAGGTTTTTTTCATAATTCCTGAGGGGTTTTATTATTTGCTTTTCATATTTAATTGAGGCATGAGACTAATGAAACCGAGAATTTCAGATCTTATTATGCTAAAAGTATTTTTTAAAAATTGCATTATCTTACTGTTCTTCATGCAATTTTAAGACAATTAGTAAAAATAAAGACATGTAATTCCACGAGTGATGAAAGGATCAAATTGTTGGCATTACTACTCAAGTTTTAGTCATAATATAAGAGCAAGAAGAAATTGAATGCAGTTGAAGGAAAGAAAATTTAAAGTTCATTAAGAAACACTTACTTCATAAGTTTCTTATCGAGTTTCTAAAAGTCAGTGCTACAAGATATCTCTGAAACCCTATGTGGCCATCAAAGCAGTTAGGAAAGAGATCTTACGTCTGAATTTACAGAAATGTAAAAATTAGTGTGCTTTAAGCCCTGCACCATGACAAATTCTTTCAGTTCTAATCAGAGAACTTCTCACTCAAATACCTTGGCCTCTGTGTTTCCATAAAGAAATGACCATATGTTGTATAAGAACAGGTTTGGGCATATGTTTTCAATGATTCAGATATGCTCACTAATTGTTTTGGGAGGGATGAAAAAGCCTAAAAGTAACAAGCTGAATTATCACTGATTAACCTTCAGTTTCCCTATGTAGCTATGTCCTAAAAGACTGAGAGCATGAGTCAGTGAGGTCATTATTTCAACACAACTTTTCTTCCCACACCAATTACTAAACACCAAAGCTACAGCACCCATTTTAAGATTCTTTTAGAATATATTTTTTTCCTGGAAACTAACAGCCAAATGCAAAGGTCACTCTTGACTTCCTCCTCAAATTTGCTGCCCACAGAGCTAGATCTCCTTATTTCAGATTCAGATTTTTCCTACTTCCCCTTTTGGACCTTATTTTGCTTCAATTTAATTGCATATTTCAGAAATACCCTCCCAGCACTTTCCTGCAGAGTTGAAGATCCCAGCGATTTTTCTGGTGACATCCTATACCTTCCTACACAAGCTTGTAACGCCTGCTGCTCCCTTAAAATTTGTTTCCAAGCATATTAATGCATTGACCTCTGCTGGCTACACTGTGGAGAAACAAGGGTTGCAGGGAACATGAGCTAAGAGGACATTAGAACAGCTAGAACCCATAAAATATTTTGAGGAAGTTGTGGGGAAAGCACAGATGTTAGGTTTTCTGAAAGATGCAAAATGGTGCGACATTCACCTGGAAAGTTTCACCAGTGATGGGACATGCAGGAAGAGGCAAGACCAGGACTGAGGTATTTGAAACAGGTGTGGATAGGAATGAAGCTCTAAATTAATTTCTTTAGGGAGTAAAGATGGTATCGACCATGCTATCTCTATTTGATTTAAAATGGTTGCAATTCTGTCTTGTTTTCCAGGGTCTGTATATTTCCATTTTCACATTCTAAAGAAAGACAGGTTGTCAAACAAACAAGGAAAGAATTGCACATTTTTCTATCATTCCTTTTTAAAATTCCTGTTATTAGAATTGTGAACCCTGAAGTTCCATTCACTCAGAAGGAGGGATCAGCAGGTGTTTTATGTGTCAAATCTGCAAAGCTTTTGTCTGATTTTCAAAAGAAAAAAATAAAAATTAGTGTAGATCACAAAGTTAACCAGTAAGAGATAAAACATAGCCCAATCATTCCTCTAGCACTGCAATTCTGTATCCAGTGGCTGAATAACAGATCCTTCCAACTCTGCACTAGAATTTACTCTACAATTCACAATTAAACTCCAGGGAACTGTCCTCCTCAATTTCCTTAAGTTTCTGTTAGCATGGCTGCAACATTATGATTATGTCAAAATAAAATCTGAAGTCACATGAACTGTGTGAATGCAATTTATGAATCATATTTGTGGGAGAGCATACATAGCACAGTCTTCTTGTTGACTGTATGAAACACGCCAGTCCCATTCAGAAAACTCGATATCTATAATTTACACTTCCTTACACATGTTTATGCATATTTCTATGTGTTTAAAGCAGCATATATTCATATACAGTTGGCTTGATGTTCCTATTTACTGTAGCTATACATTCATGTGCATTTCTTAATTTCAGTTCCATTTACTCCCAGTTTGCCTTGTGTTACTGGGAAGAGAGTCATGCTCACAGTTTTTATGATGATTTGGGTTTTTTTCAAAGAAATGTGGAACTAAACACTGCTGTGAGCAATTTGACATAATTTATGCCAGTTATTATAATTGTTCTTTATTTTCAATCTATTACAAATATACACAACTTGTTGGAGATGCTGGTTCTTGTGGGGAAAAAGCCCTCATAAATTCCATCGAGTAACAAACTACTTTAAGTGGCTCATAAATCTGCCTGATTTCAGCCCTGGATTTACTATATTTTTAATTTTCCAACAGATTGGCCATAGTTTTAAAGGTTTCATCTGAAGCTGTTTGGTCTATTTGAAGGGCACAATGTACTTAAATATTCAAAAGGCTCTTGATCCCATGAATGTACTTTGCTAGTGATGGGGTAGTCATTTTCCAGGCCAGTAATAAGCTATTATTCACTGAAACACAAACAGATTGTAAGAGGGAACAGTTATGCTGATGGCTGGCACCCTGACAAAGGGAAGTAGGAAATATGGCCCTTTCCTGAATTAAGTTGCATTGACTCTATCTGTTCCAAACATTTGACTCCTTTCTTCTCATGATACTTAAGACAATAATAGGATAACAGATTTATGTCATGAAGGCACTGACCTTTGTCAGAGGGAACATTTTGACAGGAAAAGATGTCATATGCTGTTCCACTCTATAATTTTGACAATGACTGACAGTATGGCTGTATATCAACATGGCAAAGCTTATGCTTATGTTTTTACATCATCATCCATGGTTTAACTCCTGGCTTTTTAGCATCTTTGATTGCATAAAATTTTTCTAATTAAATTTCTAGATAGAGACAATTAACACTGCTGGGAAGACTTGATTCACCTCACATCCATAGAAGAATTTGCAATGTACACTTCAGTAGCCAAACTGAACTGTTCATACTGCCTATTTTTCCTATGTGAGCAATGACCTCTTGTCTGTGGGGGAGGAGAGAGGGGAGGAGGAGTGCAGTATGACAGTGTTATATGGCATGAGTGTTCAACTTTTTAGCAGGAATATCTTCAGTGTTGTGCAGGGCAAACAAAATTGACAGTCTCTGCCCTTGAGGATCTTATCTTGGAAATTCTTACACATGAGTAATTTTATTCGCTTGCTGTTTATTTCTGTTCCTGGTGAAAGTCCCAGTACCTCCAGCAGAGCAGGATTAAGACCAGGAATATTAACTTTAACATTTGTGGGAGCTCTCAGGGAACAAATCAAACTAGAATACAATCAAAGCAATAAAAAGTTGTTTTCCATCTTTCACCCTCCATGATTTGGATAAAAATTGCCTAGATGTAGCATCACTTTTCATTCAAGTCTCTGAGTGGCATATAATGAGATTTCATTGTTCCCTATGACACTTTGACAAATGTTGTGTTACTATTGCTCTTAAGAATGACTATACAAAACATCCTCACTCCAGAAACATAGTGCAAGTATAGTGAGAATCCAAATGAATTATGCATAAAATATGAGAAAGGAAGCAAATGTTAACTAATCTCAAAATGGGTCAAATTCATGACAATTTAGTTAGTGACAAGTGAAGCAATTTTTCAACAATATTAACCAACTGTGCTCCTTCTGATTTGTGTCTCTACTGATTTGCAGAGCAGAAAAGGTCATATTCCAGGCAGATGGGGAATTTCCCAAGCAGAGGGGAATTCAGCTTCTACATGACAGACATAATGAGAACCAATAAATTAGGCAGAGCTGCTGTTTACCTAAGATGAAATATTGATGGTTAGGCCCATGAGAATGCTAACATCTACATTCATCGTTTCTTTTTCAAGTCTTGAAATTTAGAGCACAGTAGCACAAGTTGTGATAGATTTATATATCACAGTGTATAGTAACATTAGAAAATATTGCAAATATAATGCAAGTGAATAATTTCAGTTTCTTCCACATGAATTTCATTTTTATCAGTTGAAATGAACTGGGTTGCAAAGCACTACTAAGGACAAACTGTATGGCTTGAAATATTGATAGCAGATTAGAAGACCTTTTCACTTTTATGTTAGCACTAACAAGAAGTTGTTATGCAAGATATGTGGCATGATCTGGTGTTCTTTACCCAGTTCCCAGATTGTGATGCCATATGTCTCCTTCATATGGCAGTGTAATCCAAGCACAAGGATTGGAACAAACCCTTTAAGACTGAAAGGTACCACATGACTGGAAAAAGCAAGTTTAATAGCTTAAGTTAGGAGAACTAAAGTGATCCATGCAACTAAATGGCTTTAATTTCAAATTTTGAAGACTGTAATCTGAAGGAGATAATATTTAAAAACATGAAGACAAGTGGAAAATAAGTTAAAATGCAATACTCATTTACCACCAGATGATAATAATCTGGTAATTCAGACAAAGAGCATGGCCTGAAAGAAACTGTAAACCCATCTCAAGGGCCTGTCAACACATGGGGGGAAATGAGAGAGAAGGTTTTTCTGAATGTTTGTGCACAACTGCAGAACTATGGAATTACTATCAGGACAGATACTAAAACCAGAGTGTGGTGGTGGAGTCTGGTGGTAGACGGAAAGAAGGATTAATGCACATGTGCATCACTGAGAAACCTGGTCTAACTTTGCAGCTAGTCCTGTGGAGGACCTGCAGAAATTTGGACTAGGTAATCTCAGAGAGCCTCTCCAACCTTAAATACTCTGTGATTCTCTGACTTTAATTATACAGCAAAGAGCAGATGGGTGGAGACTGAAGTATAGCATCCTGGCAGAAAATCTGTCCCAGTAGGAGGCAGTGACTGGCACAATTTTCTTAAACATTTCCCATGGAAGTTTTGGTAGACAGTACGTGGAATCTGAACTACAGTGACTTATCAACTTACTTATTTCTAACAGGTAAAAAGGCTGTTTTAAGTAGAACCTTATTCTGAAGCAACATTATGAAACCTTTAGCTACTTTTAAAATGGAAGAAATTAAACATATTTTCCCAATAATAATTTTAAAACACAGACTTCTAACAGACTTTTAATCATTTAGGTTCTCATTTCATAAAATACATGAAAGAACTTAATGGCTGAGACTAAGGAGAAAAAAACCAAAACTCTATTAGCCATATATTTGTATTTTCTTTGGATACACTGCTAAATTCTAGACCAACATCTCCTGCTAATGAATTTTATTTATGATAATGTCAGGCTATAAAACACTGCACAATTTTCAGTACAGCCCAGAGACTGAAAAGTCTTCCTCTGCCATTCACATTTGGTCTAGTTCTGGATTCCAGATGAAATTCCAGACAGGAAGATTTATGCTATGTGCACAGAGTGCATTAATCCACTGCACTACAAAGTCTGTTAATTTTGAATACTGCTATCAATTGCACTATATGACATGGTGATAACTACATTATTACCTTTATAAAAATGCCTTTACTGATATCAAAGGCTTAATTTTTACTCTCGGGATACTTTGTGCAGTTTTGTACGTGCACATGGATAGGCAAAAATCTCAAACATATATGCTTGTATGTTAAATATTTGCATTTATATTTATTACACGTTTAGTATAATAAATTCAGGATGCTAACTTAATTAAATTAGAGATCCAGCATACTTTTTTATAATATTAGTTGTTAAACTTTGGAAAATACATTAGCTATGAACGGAAGCATCATTAGGCAAATAATAGAAAGCAAACCAAACTATTCCTTTCCATTTTGGCAGATTCAAAAGGATCAGATTAAGGATCTAACAAGAAATTTTGGGTTGGGTGAACCATTCAGTTTTATAGAGTCAAGACCTGCTTTTCAGTTTTAGAAGTCAAACTCACATTGTCTGATACTTAGAGCATTTACCTTAGATGAGAAGGGAAAAACTAGGTGCTTCTTAATAAAGTTGAGGCAGGTTAGTGTGTAAATGAGTGAACTGAACGCTCGTGATGCCTCGCTGAGAGTGAAGGAGCTCAGACATTGCTACATGCCAGGCTGGGGAGCCACCTCGGCCCCTGGGGGACACCTGGGCACCCCGGGAACACAGCCTGGGCTTCCAACAGCAGCGGCCAAAGCAGAGGCAGCTGCAGGACATGTCGCTCTGCAGAGAGGGGCCTGCCCCCTGCCCCAGAGCACACAGCAGGGACACAGCGGGACGACGATGCTCCAGGGGCAAAGCCAAGGCCTGGGGAAGGGCTTCAGCCCCAGGCAGGGGAGGGCAGGGGGCTCCGATCTGCTGAGGACTCGCTGCTCTCTGCGCCCACAGCTCATGTCCCTGTCCTGTATCTGTCCTCCCCTTCCCCATCCATGTGTCCCTGTCCTGTATCTGTCCTCCCCTTCCCCATCCATGTGTCCCTGTCCTGTATCTGTCCTCCCCTTCCCCATCCATGTGTCCCTGTCCTGTATCTGTCCTCCCCTTCCCCATCCATGTGTCCCTGTCCTGTATCTGTCCTCCCCTTCCCCATCCATGTGTCCCTGTCCTGTATCTGTCCTCCCCTTCCCCATCCATGTGTCCCTGTCCTGTATCTGTCCTCCCCTTCCCCATCCATGTGTCCCTGTCCTGTATCTGTCCTCCCCTTCCCCATCCATGTGTCCCTGTCCTGTATCTGTCCTCCCCTTCCCCATCCATGTGTCCCTGTCCTGTATCTGTCCTCCCCTTCCCCATCCATGTGTCCCTGTCCTGTATCTGTCCTCCCCTTCCCCATCCATGTGTCCCTGTCCTGTATCTGTCCTCCCCTTCCCCATCCATGTGTCCCTGTCCTGTATCTGTCCTCCCCTTCCCCATCCATGTGTCCCTGTCCTGTATCTGTCCTCCCCTTCCCCATCCATGTGTCCCTGTCCTGTATCTGTCCTCCCCTTCCCCATCCATGTGTCAATTGACTGACAGAAACTTCATAAAGTTCAACATTAGAAAACAAATTCTGATAAAGATTCTTTCCCTTGATTTTTTTGCTCATGATCAGATTTTTATTTAGAGGGTAGTCAAATACCAGAGCAGGTTTTCCAGAATTGCTTTTATATCTCTAACCTTGGGTGCGTCTAAGATGTGTTCTGAGCAACCTAATCTAATTAGACCTGCTTTGAGCAGGAGGTTTGACTACAGGCCTTCTACAAGTCCCTTCCAAACTAAACTATTTTCTGTTCTGTGAATTTTAAAAGATTTTATTGCCATCTTCAGCTAGCAAATGGATGCTTTTAGGAACTGTCTTGGATGTACAGTGATAGGACAAGGCACAAGCTGGAACATAGGAAATTCCAGATAATTCTAAGGAAAAACTTCATCATGACAGCAGTCAAACATTGTGAGAGAGAACAAGAGAAATTAGGAAATTTTCAGACTTTGAGATATTCAGAACATGGCTGAAAAGATCTGAGAAATCTGATATAATTTTGAGGTTAGCCTTGCTGTTTGTGGGAGCCTGGACTCCACCAACTGTAAGATAATTTGCAGATGAAATCATTGAATAATTCTGAACATCAGAAATTACCTTAAATATTCTTTCTATTTTAAAGGCTTTCATGTTACCTCCAGGAATTCTGCAATTTTTTTATTTTTTTTTTGACAGAAATATCAACATCTGCTTGTAAAAACACCCCAGAGCAACATTCCTCTTTTCCACATATATCCCCACATATATTCAGTGCATTATATTGCAGCAATTTCTGGTTCAAGTTTGCATCTGCAAAGATATAAGTCCTTCTGAAATTGTGGCTATATATATGATCAAATCCACACAATGCATCAGCAGTGATTAACCATAGATTTCTGTTCCACTTGTAAACGAGACAGAATTGGTAGGGCTGGAAATAATCAATGATTATATGACCTAAGCTGATTTTTGCTTTGTTTTTTTCTTGGACTATCTCCAAGAAATGCTTATGACATGTTAACAGAGAAAAAAAATCCCTCTCCCTTCTCTTCTTCCTGGGCTCAACTTAATTCCCCATTTTCTCTGCCTTCTCCCCCCCATCAGTTGCACAGTGGGAAGGGGGAATGGGGGCTGCAGTCAGTTCATCACATGTTATCTCTGCTACTCCTTCCCCCTCAGGGTGAGGACTCCTTACACTTTTTTTTCTCCCACAGGAGTCAGTCCTCCTTGAACTTCTCCAATGTGAGTCCTTCCCAGAGGCTACAGTTCTTCACACACTGCTCCAGCATGGGGCCCTTCCACAGGATTCAGTTCTTCAGGTGGGTGTATCGTGCAGCCAGTTGGCATTGACTGTCTTAGACACAAGGGGAAGCTTCTAAGCAGCTTCTCACAGAAGACACCCCTGTATCCCCCACTACCAAAACCTTGCCACACAAACCAAATACATATGGAATGACATCTTTGATCAGGCCTACAATTTATACTGCTGGAAATGATGAACTGTGCCAGAAATAAACCAAATTGCTGCCTTGTCACAGTAAAAGTTTTGTGTTTCATCATAAACGTTCAAAATTGTTCCTCAATAAAGGAAATATTGACTGTGATAATTTACAAAAGAACATTTTTAAAGAAAAAATGTAAAGAATAGAAGTACCCTGTTCACTTCAGTTTTTATCAGCCAGTGTTTTCTGGCCACAGACTGTTATCAAATAGGCAAAAACCTCCCTAAATTAATTCGCTATAAAATGTGCAGGTTATGTTTCACCTTATACATCTTGAAGCATATTACTTTTATATCATTGTCCCTCATCCTCCAGCTTTGCTTCTCAGTAGATTCCATACCATCATGAATGTTTATACCTAAGCAAAATTAAAACAGGAGACATCTGTTTTTAGTAGCTTCAAGACATTTGTATAAAATTGCATTTGAAACATCAGAAAAGCTAAAGATAGATTAAAGAGGATATTTGTCCTCTCTAGAAGACTTTCCCTAGTTGGATTTCTTCTTTTTTTAATTTTTTTTCTTGAGACATTCTCTACTGTATTTTAAATAACATTCCATAAAAAGTCCATCGCACAATTCATTGCATTCATTAAGTCTTCTACTACAAAGAATACTAGAATATGGTGGAAGGAGATGTAAAACATGACCCACACCACCAATGGTCATTTCAGTTCCTGTTCTTTTATCAGCACTGACGTTTTACCTTCAGTATCCTTCTCACATTTCCTTTTGGATACTTGCATTCTTTTTTTAAAGAATGAAATCTGCAGGGTTTTTTCCTCCCTTCTGTACTTAAACTGTATCTCAGCTTTGCTGTGACCTATTTGGCATGTATAAAGTGAATGAAAGAGTGGGAGGAAAAAAACCCAAGCTGTATATTTGGATTATTTGGACCATGGTTAAAAGGGCTTCTTTCATATTAGTTCTACTAATGCTAGCAATTTTAATATTGAGTTTACTTTAACTAGAAACTCAAAACAATGCCGATGACTTCCATGAATTTGTCCTGGACTTTCACTGAGTAGAGACTCTGACACTTAGAGATCATTGAGGCTGCTCTGAGTTTACCTCAGTAATATATTAGAGAATGAATCTGAAATTTGTTTACAGGAGAATGAAAGAGTAAATTTGCAGAGGACAATACAAGGGCCAATTTAATTAACACCAGCAGCATCCCTGAGAAGCTGATGGCTTAGCTTTATTTGCTGAGGGCATTTTCTGTACAAGCTGGGTGGATCCTTGGAAGAGACAAGAAAGTGCAAAATCCCATTTACAAACACTAACAGTCCATTTTCATATCTCCTACACATTTTTATTAAAGTATTAGATACAGCTCAGCCCTTAATGACTCTTTCAACAAAGAACAGCCAGTTCAAATAACCATCTTTAGAGTCTTGTGTATTTTTATTTTTCCTGAGCTATCTCCTTTAACATAAAATATTACTTATCATGTAGCAACCTGAACAGCCTTTAAAACCCCATCTGAAACAATGAATGAAATGAGGCAGCTACACCTGTTTATTTTGTCTATTTATGTATGGCTTTGGCTACCAAGCCCACCCAGTCTCTCAGGTCCAGAAATAAATCTTGTTAATTCAATAACTAGACAATAAAAAAATATGTCCTGCTCATTTATATTAGTGTAACATCTAATAAAGCACCCTGCAAGACAAGAAGGGAGAAATTTATTTTCATATTATTCACAGTGAATTGCTCTTGATATTAATTACACAAGAGCAATAATATTGAATCCATTGCTCTTTAGGGCCTGCTGTACTCTGTAGTCTGACTGATCTTCTTACTTTCACAATGTATTTGGAAAAATATGGTAGCTCTAATACAGAACAGGATATGTACAAGCTGAAGTGATCCAAAGTAACCCCTAGAAACATCTATTGAGTCGCAATAATGATGTTGTGTTCAAGGCTAGGAGACTGACAGTGGTTGAAAAAAGTCACTACCTAATGGAAACAAATCTAAATTTTGACTAGGCAAGGGAAATTAAGGAACTCACACAGAAAAGCTCTAGATAGATGCATTCTGCCTTAATCAACTTGTGGTTTCATTTTGCTAGTTTGTCTCATTTATGGTTTCTTGAAAGCCATGGAGACAGTTCCATTGTCCTGTTAGGATCAACTTTATTTTCTATCCATGTATGTTTGGTATGGTTCTTTGCTTATAGTAGATGCTGTAGAATAACCAAGCATTGCTAAAAACAAAACAAAAAAAACATCCTAAACAATGTTCAGTCAAGAAGCTGTGGTTTTGGCAGCTCTTGAATAGAAAGAGGCTGGGAGAGAGAGAATGAGACATGTAGAAAATAAACAAATGGGAAGATGGAGAATTTCAAGAGTTTTTAAATCAAGTTGAGAAAAAGTTTGAAGGTGGAAATAAAGAAATAAGGGATATGAATTTTCAGGGAAAAAAGAAGAAATCAAAGATGCAATTTGCCTAATTTTTTACATATATATATTATAACACAGATGAGAAAGGAATTTTCTATTATTTTGTTTTAACTTTGGCAAAAAAGTTCTGCCCAAGTGGTGAATCCTCTCTAAGAAAGACAAATGAGGTCCAAGTAAAATGGGTGAAACAGCACCATCAAGAAAGAGCTAGTCTCAATTTTACACACAGATGATCAGTTCACATATATAATCAATATAGAAAATTACAGGAGAAAAAATTCCTACATTGTGAAACTGAAGGAGTTGGAAGTTTTTTATATCTGATAAATAGAAACCCTAACTTCTGTTATATTCCTCTAAAAGAGTCAGAAGATATCTATAGAAAACCAGCCATGGATGCCAAACTGTAAAACTTGTTTTGTTGAAAGGCTTTGAGGTATTTGTGGTGAGTTAATTGCTCCTTCTTGTAGAATGACCCTATAAAATGTTGTGAAATAAAGATAAGTGTGAAAGTTTCCCCCGTGGAGTTCAATGTGAGAGGTCTAAGAGGTAAGGACTGTGTAAAGACCACGATCTTTTCCAGTTTCCATGGTGATACAGTTCCAGAAAAGATACACCTATTTAAACTAGTGGAACCTGCTGCATTTTATTTGTAAGCAGATGTCACTCTTCTGGTTATGCATTGAACTGAAGATGAATTTCCTGAACCCTGTTCAAGCTCTTTCCATCCCTTCCTATTTAAATAGCATGAACTAAGAGGAATCACAATGTAGAAAAGCCACAGAGAGTGTGAAGATTCATGAAGTCTCACATTTTGAGGATAATAGGTTTCGGACTTATGACCTCCAAAAATGGCCCACATTCCTTACACATTGATCAGAAAGCAGGTTTTCTGGTTAAAAAAGTATCAGAGATGTTTCTATCTGTTGATTAGATGTCATAATTGACCTATCTATATTGATGCATCCTGGAACTAAATTGTAACAATTTACTCAGGACATGAATTGTCATGACTTGGCTTTGAGTTTTCTCTCTCATGTATGCATTTATAGAAGTAAGGAAGATGAATCTTTTAAATGGAGATAACACCTGTTGTTACACTAATCATATATACAGAAAAAATAGACAAGCTACTGGACATCCATTTCCCTCTTCCAAACATCAAACTTCTAAGCTAAGAAAAGCTAAGGTTAAGAAAAAGAAAGCTCAGTGTATTTATGTTAGGCCATCCTTGAAATCAGCATAGATCTGAGAGGACATTAGTAGGGTCATAAGATAATTATCTCTCATGAGAAACAGGAAGACAGATAGTCATTGTCTGTGGTTACTGTAGGGGAAGGAGAACATAATGTGTGAAAAGATCAATCTCTACTTAGCTCATTGTTTCTGGTCCTGAACAGAATTATGAATTTTACAGCCTCTGCATTTCATACTGTTTTTTAGGTCTGCACTGAGAATCAAGAGAGAGAAAGTGACTGTTCTGTAAGAAATGTTCCCTTATTGTCACTGGGGTATTTCTGCACTTTATTTACTACATGAGTTCAACTTGCTGTGCAGTTATTTCTTGGCTCATCCTTTGTTGATACCATGAGGACACTGCTACCTAGGATGAAATGTGTTACATCCTCTTCTCCTTGGTATCTAGTAATAGGACATCTGGCAATGATTCAAAGCCACACCAAAGCCAGTAGGAAGCATTTCTCTACTGCAGAGGTGCTCAAACACTGGAACAGGCTTTCTAGAGAAGTGGCTGATGTCCCAAGCCTGATAACGTTAGAGGCATTTGGACAGTGCCCTTTAAAACATACTTTTAACTTAGTCAACCCTGAGAAGGTCAGACAGTTAGACTGGATCGTTGCAGGCCCCTTGCAAATGAACAGCCATGTTCTTTCTATTCTATTCTATTCTATTCTATTCTATTCTATTCTATTCTATTCTATTCTATTCTATTCTATTCTATTCTATTCTATTCTATTCTATTCTATTCTATTCTATTCTATTCTATTCTATTCTATTCTATTCTATTCTATTCTATTCTATTCTATTCTATTCTATTCTATTCTATTCTATTCTATTCTATTCTATTCTATTCTATTCTATTCTATTCTATTCTATTCTATTCTATTCTATTCTATTCTATTCTATTCTATTCTATTCTATTCTATTCTATTCTATTCTATTCTATTCTATTCTATTCTATTCTATTCTATTCTATTCTATTCTATTCTATTCTATTCTATTCTATTCTATTCTATTCTATTCTATTCTATTCTATTCTATTCTATTCTATTCTATTCTATTCTATTCTATTCTATTCTATTCTATTCTATTCTATTCTATTCTATTCTATTCTATTCTATTCTATTCTATTCTATTCTATTCTATTCTATTCTATTCTAATGAGGCAACTATAACGGTTGTTACTGAATGTATTCAGACAACATTCTGCAAATTTCCAACATCTTATTCCTGTACTAGGCTTTTACAGCAGTACATATTCCTGTTTGCCTACACCTTTTCCTCTTCTCTCCTCAAAAGACACCCAGAAGTTTGTATATATTCATCAATTTCCGGACATTTATCAGTGTTACTGAAACAAAGTTCAGTAACTGTTTCCCATAAACTATATGTGCTTCACTAGTAAAGAAAATTCCCCCTGGTTTGTTTTGGTGGTTTTTTTTTTTTTTTTGGTTTTTTTTTTGTTTTT